>NW_019417000.1:143726-167060 GCF_000390285.2 Anoplophora glabripennis | reverse complement strand
CTTTAACCCCAGCACTCACGTAAAAAAATAACGACATTTCGCGCTGAAATTTAGTAACAAATTGTCTCATACCAAAACTATCAGACCGATTTGGATCGGGTTTTGGAATTTCGTTTTGTAATCCTTTAAAGTACTTACGTCTACATTTATAGTAGAATTGGACAATTTCTTGCCTGTCAGTTTGACGCTTCCAAATTATCTCGATTTTCATCACTTTCTTACGTTGTTTTGGTTATTTAGCAACAAAAATATGATATGCGCAGGTATCAAAACAATTCTATCTTGTAGCAAATTTCATAACAAACAATTTCATCAGTAATAGTTTTTTCTGTAAACTGCATATTTAAGAAGTTATGTTGTAAAATGTTAGAAAAAAAAACGTAATTTTTGAGTATTTTTGCAGATTTTTATTTTTTTCTGCAAATAGCACAACTTTTTTTCTTGGCGCAACCTTATATTTTTATTGCAGATATTATTTTGGACCGATTTTTACTAATATCTAAATTATGTCAAGCAACAGCCATGTCAATGTGTAATTCTCCTGGACTAATACGCAAGTAACGGAGATTGATATAAGTCTGCATTCTGCTTCTATTCGTAGTGTTGTTTCCGGCGGTTGTCATGGTAACGAGGCGGCAAACTCGGAATTAACCTACGGCGTGGGGAATCGAATAACGCAGAAATTGAAAGAGCATCGTCTATCGCCTGCCTTTAACAGTGTATACGATACGCGTCGCCTAGTGCACAATTATAACGGTTCTTAGTTAATATTTGTTTTGTATAATANCACCCGTATGTTAAAATTGGTTTGTAAACTGCTTGATACACATTCATTTTAGTTTTTGTAGATATTTCCCTCTTGTTAATGAAGCTTTTATTTATACTATGGTATACTTTCATTGTATTTTCTATTCTTTTTTCTATTTCTTTGTCTTGTTTTCCTGATCCTTCTATCAATACCCCTAGATAATTAAAATATTGTACTTGTTCCAGCCTCACTTCATCTATCTGTATATTTATTTTCTGTTCTTCTGTTATTGCCATTGTTTTTGTTTTCTTGACATTTATTTTCATTCCATTTTCTCCTAATACTTCTTTCCACATATCTATATTTTTTGTATAATACATAATTATAGAAATGTTTCCTATGTATGATCCAGTATGTATTTTATTGGAAATGCTATTTTCCAGATGGAAAATTGAGGACAAAAAGGATTTTTCTAATTGCGAGAGACCTGTGCCTTATTCTCTCGGTATGGAAAAAAGGGGAAGTCAAAAGACAACGTGTACGTTCGAAAGTTTCGGAATGAATGGTATTCGGAGTATAAGTGGTTGTGTGGAAGTGTTCATTTAAAAAAACTTTTCTGTATACCGTGTTTACTTGTGGGGATGATTGTTTTCGAATGTACGGTTATTATAATTTATAATTTTTAATATTATTAGCGTTTTCACGTTTTATAATTTATTATGTTAAATAATACAGAGTTTTAGTATTTCAATTTATTATTCAATATGCAGTTGCGTATAACCAAAGTGTAAATCTAAACTTTGGTGTAACCAAGGTAGGTACTTATAGTTTTTGAGAAAGCAATACTTATGTTTTTTACCTGTTTAAAATGCCAGCACGAGTAAAACAGCATTCATTTATTTCGATTAAGGAACCAATTGCAAAATTCAAGACGATTGGGGAAATCAGCTGCTTCTAAAGCTTGAAATTTTTGAAAATGTGTGATGTTAACTCCTTTGCGGGAAAAATGCGGGAGATATGGAGGGTGGTAGATTTGAATAAACTGTCGTATTCCACCCTTCGAGCGAGCTTCAGGATTTCAGAACACCCCGTATATTCATAGAAGTCATAATCTTGTACCTACGGATATGCCGGAGACCGCTGAATTGAAAAGGAGGCGAAACAATCATATTCACCTACCTTTCCAATTCAAACCAAAAACCCGCCACGGTTGCGAAATCAATCGCCGTCGGCCGGGCAGAATGAAAAAGCCTCCATGAGAGTCTTCAGACATCGATCCTCACGGCGATAGCGCTCCCAGAGCGTTAAAGACCAATTTCACCGACCTTTCCAGTGTCACCCGCATCGCGACCGATCTCGCCTGGGTCTGCCATCCCGGCGCGCAGTGACCACTGCCGCTGCTCTCGCAACCTGCAGTCGAACCCCGGGACGCTTCACGATGACATTTGGAAATGGCCATTAGAAATTTCACCACCCTTTTGAATTGGTCAAGGACGCTATCGCCAATAACTCCAAAAGTTATTGAGCGATCGGTGTCAAAATTTAATGCAGCACTCCTCAAGTCGCTAGCATTATCTTACTAAATTTTCGTCCGAATCGGATGAGCCAAAACGCCGTTATACGGGGAAACGCGGATTTCACGTTTTCCGCGTTTTCAGCCGTTCCGCTCATTCGATCTCGGCCGAACCCTCCAACCACACTAGAGTATCGCTAGGTGGTTGTCATATCCAAATTCGAACCGAATCGCCCGACTACTAACGGCCAGCTAAGCCATAATAGGTTTTCACGCCTTTAGAGCTGCCGCCGAAAGTATCCGCGCGATCTCGGTCGAACCCTCCAACCACGGCACTATGTCATGCCGTGTATCTAAACACAAAATTTCAAATGAATCCATCCAGAAATAAGACCTCCGTAAGCCCTTTTACGAGGACGGGGAAAATATCACCTATCTTTCCAATTTCCCCGTCTTTGGGCCGAAAGGACCGTCTTCCGAAGGTTCCACCGCTCTGGCGGTTGGATACGATGCTCGGCAGCCCAAGCCGAGACCGCGGGTAGAGTTTTTCCCAAACCTGGAAAAAACTCCAAAATCCCCGACGCCGACATCGACAATCCGTAGAGGCCAGAGGGGAACGAGTCCCGGCGTTGATGGGGACGATGGATGATTTTGGTTCGAGATTTTGGCGGACAATTCAAGGCCCGGTCCGCCAAAAGTATGGAAATCCCACAAAAGTGATCGAACGTCTACTTTTGACGTTTACAGTACTTCAGTGGGAGTACATGAGACGGAAAGCGATACAGAGCAATTGTGTAACAAATCTTATTCATGGTAAATAACTTGTATATGTTAATTGTGAACCTTTATTGTTTGTTAATTCTGTTCAATATATACTTTTAACATATCTTCCACGGTTTGATTGAAAAAACCCTGTCATCAAGCTCAAGAACTTTGGAGCTCAAGCTCACAGGCTCGCTTCACGAGGCTTCCGTCGAGGCTGCCATTCCTCGACGTGATATTGATAGTGCTTTGCAACCACTACTCGCTTAACGAGACAACCACCCGAGGTAGCCTAGCCTGAGGTGAAGACCCTGTTCGATAGCCCCCTGCATCGAAACAGCGGTAAATTCCAGGATCCATTTGCGACCTGCGAAACCGTCCGAGACTGACCACCTCCGACGAAGATCCTGTGCGATAGCCATTCGCATCGACACAGCGATACTCCAGGCTCCTCCAGAGACCTGCGTCCCGCCGAGGTAGCCCAACCTGAGGCGAAGATCCTGTTCGATCGCCCCCTGCGACGAAACAGCGATACTTTCAGGCTCCTCCAGAGACCTGCATACCGTCCGAGGCTTGCGACCCTCCGACGAAGACTTTGATTCCGACTGTGCCGGCTCCATCGAGAGACCCGCACCTCGGTACAAAGTACACACATAGGCTCCTACGAGACCTACAATTCAGACTCCATTGAGATCTGCAAATCCGAGGCAATCTTCCTCGTCAAACTTCTAGGCGGTCACTCGTCGAGGCAACCTTCCTCGTCAAACCCCTACGAGGCATTTACTTTGTGACCCACGGGCACAAAGCAATAGTACGCACGTTATTGTGGCGGCGTACTTCCAAATTTAGTAAAGAAGTTATCCTTACTTCTAGGGCTCCCTCGAGAGACCCACATTTAATAGTAGAGTCAGTGCTTACTACAAGACGTCTACAAGACTTTCGGAGCAAAAGAGCTTGCTCCGACATTGTCGTACGGGGAAGATGAACCCCTGCGACGCGACTACGAAATCCAGTGCTACGAGGATTGGTGCCCTCGAAGGTAATACTACGAATAATAAATTAGATCGTGTGAGTATGATCAAGACTGAGCTGGACGAGACCTCGTCCCAAATCGGAGAGACCAGCGGTCACACGAACTGCCCTCACACCTGTTTGCCGGCGAAAGATCTCTCGACATTCGGGGTGAAAGAGGAAATGGCCTCTCCTGCCAACGCTATATCGATGCTCCGCGAAGAGTCTGAGGGACCGAAGATGGTGGCTCGCGGAAGTACGCGGCACGGCGCAGCCACAGCGCCGTACGCGTTGAGGTCCGCTGCTACGCGAGTTACTGGCACCATCTCGACCACCCCTCACGACGCACTCGCGGATCCGAGTAGCAACCAAGAGTTACCACGAAGTGGGTCACCCACAGATACTCGGGACGAGGTTCAACCTACGTACCAACTGGTAGGGTCCGGGGAATCCCATGAGTCCAACCACGGTTCACGATCTGGCCCCGGTAGTGGAATACTTCCGATGTCGGGTGATTCGGAACGTGAGCTAGCCGTCGGTGACGACGCTACAGTTCATTCAGCTTTTTTACGAAGTGGTATCCAGCGGGAGCAATGCGCATCGCGTTCGGGTGCCATAGTAAGCGAAAACCCCTTAGCCGACTACGTCATAGGTGACGAAGCCGGCCTTTTTTATCAAAACAATACTTGTACGTCGCCCGTCCATTCTCATGATTTCCCCCGAACATACGATCATCGCCTAAGTGGTCCATATCAAGAAAGTCTAACCCGACACGACGCTCAACGCGGAGCTCGACCTTCTTCGTCGAGATCTCCCCCGCGAGCTCGTGTCCTAGACACCACGTCTGTAGGTCATATCCACCACAGATTCCAATCGTCAGAGAATATAGTGCGACCGGGCGTCGATAGCGACGATCCCCGTGAACTCCGTGCGTTTCTGCCGCGGAACCCGGTCAAGGGAACTGACATCCCAGATCACAGGTTGCGACATGGTTTCCAACGTGGAGCTCGATTAGAACTCCCGATGCCTCCACTGAGGACCCATGCCGACCGAACACAACATTCCGATCATATTTCCCCGCATAATTCTCAAATATTAGGCACAAACGATCATATTCCTCGACATGGCGCCCAACGTGGGGCTCGGTTCGAACTTCCGATGTCTCCACCGAGAGCCCATGTCGATGAAACACTACGCGAAGATCATATTCCACGACAAAACGCTTTAAATTGTTAATGGTTTTGTAACCGTGTGTAGTATATTTTGTATATTCGGGTATTTAGTGTGCCGACTTTTTTCATTTGATAAAATACGGTGTGCCTACAAACCTCTGCTTTATTTATTTTCTTTTAACGAAGGTTGACTTCGAGAAGTCAGGCTTGTTAAAACATTTTGCACTAAGTTAATACAATTATTAAAATTATTTATAATAAAATGCAGCATGATCCTTTATTTACTTGCATTTTATTGGTTTCGTACATATTTATCCGTATACTGAAGCGGATTAAGTAAATGTGAACCATAGATTATGATGTGAACTTGGCAACGCTGTTCAGCTGACGATTTGTTCGTGACATTACATTACAAAATTTTCCGCGCATCCGGGCATCTGGCAGGGCCGCCTTCTTAGCGGGAGTTATGGGTTGATTTCCTTCATTTTTAAAAGTCGAGCAAAAATTTTTTTCCGATTTTCTGTCTTTATTAAGCCTTTCGAATACGTGGTTAAAATGAATGACATTATGACTGAATCACCCTGTATATCCGGCCGTTGGGGAGTGAATTTTGACTCACCCTCTATAGATATTCGAAAGAGTTTTAAATTTACTAACTTCCAAAGTAAAATTATATTGGGTGTCCCATTTAAAATAACCAAGTTATTGCTGTTTAAAGTTGAGAGAAGTATTCAGCAGTTTTTTGAACACCCTATACAATACTAAGTGACATCAAATATAATAATTTATAACTTCAAGGATCTAAAATATACTCTCCAAAGCTGATTTCTTAAAATTATTTTTTTATTGCTAATATTAAATTTCTACGCTATGCCTGCATTTTCACTAAAATTGAAATACATATCTCACAAACAATAAGTCCTAGGTATGCAGAACCTTGAATAAAGTTCACCTATTTTTTATGGTGCGTTTAAAAATGTAGACCATTTAAAACTACATAACTTTGATATGGTACGCTTTTCCTGGACACTGTATATTTCAAAATATTTTTAAAATCTAGCCGTAATCAACCTACACGTACCTAAATAGGTTTTTATAACATTTGCAGTTTAGTCCCTAGCCACCGAGGCGTTACTGGTGATCCACCCTGTATACCAATCATAGATAGGTAGTGTATACATACAGGGTGTCCCTGAAAAGGATGGACAACGCTTGACCACAGGTTCCTTGGATGAAAATAAGACTATTTAGCCTAACTTACCTATATGTATACTGAGATATAGCCTTCTAAATATAGAATAGATAACCTATTTTTTTCAAATAATTTGAAAACTATTTTTCTTAGAAACTTCAAATTTGGTACACTTATTTTTTTATATAAGGGCAAGGTAAATATAGAATTTGGAGAGAATACATATACAGGATGTTCTATTTCTAGTGCCTTTGCGCCACTGGCTATCCCGTAACTTTTTTGTGTGTATGCCAATGACAACAGAATTTTTGCTCTTACAAAATTTCGATATCGTTTATGGATTTCGAGTAAAATTCGCATATTTTATACATTAAATATAGGCAATAATTCCGATTTATAAAAAATAATTTATAACGAGCGTTCAAATAAAAACGTGGTCAAGTTGGTTCTGAAAATTTGGACGTAGGGCGTAGCGTATAGCAAATGAACTTAAACGTCATCTGTCAAAGCGCTATATCGCCGCTATCAATTTGAATATTTTCGTTTTAAAAAGCGTTTAAAATGGTGTTTTCTCAAGAACAAAAAGTGTTTATCATAGAGTCCTACTTTAGAAATGGACGCAAGATTGATGGAATATGGAAGTATTCTATTGAGGAATGTTTCATAGAATTTCAAAATCAATTTCCCGGCGTTGTTGAGTACAAAATTTTTCAAAGTGCAGTTCAGCGTTGTGTTAATGTTTTTCGTGAAACGGGCAGTGTAACAAGAAAAGAAGGAAGCGGCCGACCTAAAAAGCGGACTGAAGAATTAAAAGAAAATGTCCAACAAATAATGGAAAATGCGCCAAGAACTTCTGTACGTGTTTTATCACAAATGGTGGGAGTATCAGTCGGTACCTGCCACACAGTGTTAAAAAAAGATTTGCGTTTGTTCTCCTATCGTTTAACTTGTCAGCAAGAACTTCATGAAGTTGATTTTCCGCGACGGGCTGTATTTTGTGAATGGTTTTTAAACAACTACGGTGAACTTCATAATATCACCTTTTTTTCTGATGAAGCCTGGTTTCATTTAAGTGGTTACGTAAACTCACAGAATATGAGAATGTGGTCTTCTGAAAAACCAGATAACTTTTTTGTCGAGGGCCCTCTACACGCTCAAAAAATTGGAGTTTGGTGTGCTCTCAATCGAAGGAGGATTTATGGACCTATTTTTTTTAATGGTACTCTTACTGCGCAAAGGTATAGAGAAGAAATTATCGCTCCTTTTGTTAACCAGCTGGAAGAAAACGAAATTACAAACTTTTACTTTCAACAAGATGGCGCAAGGGCACATACGGCAGGCGAGACGATGAATATGTTGAGGGAAGTTTTCCAAAATCGACTAATAAGTCTCAATGCTGAACATGAATTTCCACCGAGGTCATGTGATATTACGCCGTGTGATTTCTTTTTGTGGCCTTACCTTAAAAACACTATTTTTGAACTGCCTATTCCTGATTTAAACCATCTGCAGGCTCGACTTATAGACAAGATTCGTGAAATTAACAATACCCCGAGCATCTTAGAAAATGTCTTTAATTCTTTGAGGAACAGGTGTGAAAAGTGCTTGGAACAAGGAGGGGGACACTTTCAGCAGCTGCTTTAATTTATTGTTATAACAAGGAGGGGGACACTTTCCGCAGCTCCTTTAATTGTCTGTTATTGTTATCACGATTATTCTTTAAAATAAAGTTATATAGTCATTTACGTTATTGAAACTGACAGCTGCTATACAGCTCGTTGAGAAATGAGGTTGGTCGCTATAAGCTACTCCCTACATCCAATGTGTCAGAGCCAACTTCGACCACGTTTTTATTTGAACGCTCGTTAACTGCAGCCTCAAAGCAGGGAATAATAATGAAAAAACGTCACATTAAAAAAAAATAACTACACATTTTTGGTATTAGTATTGATAATACTATCAATAAAATAAATCAACTAATAATGTAAGAAAGTCAACATTAACATTTTAAATAAACTGATATTTGTAATCACATTAAAATAATATAACAGTAAATGCTCAAAGTTACTTTCTTGTTCTTAAACGCAAATATTAGTTCTTCGAAAATTAGAAATTATCCAATAATTGTGCATTACCTCTCATAACATTAATTTCATGTTGTATTCTTTCCCATATTTGTTTTCTGTATTTACTGAAAAGTTATTTTAAATTGTGGTCCTCAACGCTTCCCAAATGAAATAATTACATGGGTTTAGGTCCGGGGATCGAGGTGGCTATTTTAAAGGGGCATTATTTCCTCTACCTATCCACCTGTTAGACCTTTAATAACCTGTAATACCTACCTGTACCCTGTAATACCTGTAACCTGTAATACCTGGTCTTTTAATACTCTATTAAAGGAACTTTTTGAAAGCCAACCTCTGCCGCTAAACGCCTTTTATTTACTTGAGGAATTTCTTCGACCCTTTCCAAAATTTGTTCTTCCAGCTGAATAATTCCGGCCGTACTTTATCCGCGATTTAATGTTACAGGAGGTAAAAAACGTCCTGTTTCCCGAAGGCGTCTCTCCGCATTAGCAAATGTTTTGTGATTTGGAGTTCTTCGATTAGGAAATCTTTCAGCACATGTTCGAACAGTAGCACAACAATTTCCTTTACAATAACCCAAAACTACTAACATATCAATTTGTTCAGCAAAATTATAAATTGCAATAAAAAACAAAGTAAGCTAAAATTAAATCACAATGACATAGAACCTTTTAATTATTATTATGAATTTGTTTCTCTGTTATATGGCACCTCGTACTAGAATGTTCTATTTATCTGAAACTAATTTAATAATATTTAATGTGTAAAAAATGCCAATTTTCCTTGAAATCCATAAACGATATCAAAATTTTGTAAGAGGCAAAAAATCTTCTAAAATAGTACTTGTTTTTAAAAATATAAATTCTGTCGTCATTGGCGGACATACAAAAAAGTTACGGGATAGCCAGTGATGCACAGGCACTAGAAAGAGAACATCCTGTATATGTATTCTCACCAAATTCTATATTTACATTGCCCTTATATAAAAAATAAGTGTACCAAATTTGAAGTTTCTAAGAAAATCAGTTTTCAAATTATTTGAAAAAAACTAGGTTATCTGTTCTATACAGGGTGATTCAGAACTTATCCAAAAAAAAATTCTGGATGTACAGGGGACTCTTACAAATACAATTTTGTAAATAAAAAATCAAAAAGGGCAGTTCGAAAATGATTTAAAAATACACATCTGCACGGCACTGGAAACTGGTCCACTGTAAAACCTGACCTGGCGCAATGCCACAGTGATAAAAACGGGCAAAAACTTGAAAGAATTTCGCAAGAAAAAGGGTAAATAGAATTTTATAGCACTTATTTTATTTCAGCAAACTCAACTGATTTTGTTCAAATTCTGTGACGCACTTTTCCTCGGTTCTCTCTCTCTATGGGTAGGTCGGTGTTACTTTTTATTACTTTTAACTATGGTGTGTGCACCCCCTGTAATTTATTTTTTCGGAAAAGTCTTTTATTCCTCGGACTGGACTTTAAACGGTAAAATTAGTTAATAATTTATATACTCGGTTTAATCTCGGGCGCCAGTTTTCCTATATTTTACGTGGGGGAAACTCCACGTAACCCTTATCCTCGGTTTAGAGTAAAGTGCACAGGTACAGTGAAGAAAATATATTCCAGGGGTCAATTGTATTTCTTTTAGGAGAAAACGGCAGAGAGTAGTTTTCTCAGTGTAGTTTTATTTCAAATATAAAATTAAACGGGAGTCCTACAAAACGGTATCAGTGTTTTTGCTGGTTCGGAATGTTATTAGTTTACCTCGGCGTTGAAAGAAATACACCTATCAATTTTTACTGGATTTATTCACGAGGAAAATTATTAATACTTTATACAAATACAAATCGTGTCAATCTTTATTTCTACCCACTACTAAATGACTGGAACTATTTAAAAGTTTATTAAATAATAATTATATACAAAATCGGTGTTAGAGAGACAAAACTAAAAGTTATAATTCTTGGTTTCCACAATTTTTATTTATTACCCTTAGAAAAGACAAATATTTATGAACGGAATCAAAAATAAAATATTTACTACTCTACAACGGTCTGATAAAGAAAACTAAATTATTTGTAGATGTTTTTGTCGGTCCCCGCTGATTCTGAAAATAAACCAAAATTATGCGGAATTATTTCAGAATTATTTACACTCAGGGTCGGCGGTCAAATATCGGTATTATGGCCTAGCAAGTAAATGCAAAATTAGTAGCGGTAAGCGGTAGCAATAACCAGTGAAGAAAGCCCAGGCGGTGCGAGGCGGAAAAATAGGATGGTAAAACGGGATCCGAAGTATCTCGCCTTACAATTCGTACTGGCCTCTAAGTTTTATACGTCCTGGTGGCCGATGTTGTCGGACTCTCAGTATACAACGCTTCCCGGTCTGATGGGTGTACACGCCGATCAGGGAGAAACGTACGTATACTATATGGAACGACCCGGAGATTGGGTATACACGCAGAACCTCTAGGTCTTAGTTCGCATATCCCCTATTACTCAGCGTACTTCCTGGTGCGGGACACCGGGCAACGCTGTAGTAAACACGTAGGCTTCGTCAAAATTGGGTATACACGCCGAATCTAACGATTGCTCTGTCGTGCGGGTTGAGATGGACGGTGGAATTTGTGTGCGGGTTACCAAGAATATTCTTCTCGGGCCCACAGTAATTCCACACTTAAAGCGTACAAATATTTTCGGACTTGTACCCGGTTGGAACGGATAATAATAAAGAAAAATAATTCTTACTGGGTTCACTGGTTATTCCGGGCTAGCTTCGGTGGAGACTATTTGCTGGCGGACTTCTGGATGGCGTCGAGTTCTGGCGGTGGACGTCTGATCGGAGTTGAGTTCTGGCTAGGAACTGCCGGTTTCGGGGAATGTCGAGGGCTTTTGTTGCCCAAATCCTCACTGGATTAAAACAAGTTGTGGTGGGACCTTCACGTGACTAACGACTTGCCAGAGTGGGGTAACGGCCGGTCAGACCCGCGAGCGGATATTTGATATACAGGGTAGGAAAGTACCGATGGTCTATCTGAAGTTACGTGAGAGCGATAAAGTAAGCCATAGAAATCCATGCGATAGAGAAAGATGGCTATAATGAAGGCGTCTCATAGTCACCGCCCGTTTCGCCCTTCCACAAATAAGATCCACTTCTTATTTGTGGAAGGGCGAAATGGGCGGTAGGCGTACACTTTTGTATATAGGTAAGTTAGGCTAAATAGTCTTGTTTTCATCCAAGGAACCTGTGATCAAGTGTTGTCCATCCTTTTCAGGGACACCCTGTATAAACGTACGTTTATGTACGGTTTATAAATAAATTTTATTTAACTAAACAGACCTCATTTTAAAGTGTTAATAAAATGAAGCAATGGATTGATTCTTCAGCCGAATTTGGAGGTTGTGTTTTGTGTAAAACATTTTAATTCTCGCGCCCCTCAAGTCCTTTAAAAGTGGATTGTTTTTTTTTCAATTAAAAACTCCAATTTTTGCATGAAAGCAGTAGGTAATGTTAAAATGTTACTTTTCTGGCCTATTCCACTAGCTGTCACCTCACAACAAGGAAATGAAATAATACATCCCTTGTACAATACATATATTGTTGTCGCACAAATTTCGAAATAACTCTTATAATGTTAATTTACAAATAGTTTTAATTATGCAAATATCGGACGATAAATCAGGAATATACAAATTTTGTTTTTTTTGGATAGCCCTGTTCAAAAGAAAACTTTTTTGTACACAAATTCCGAACTATTTTTTAGGTTTTGTAATAAAAATAAAATTTATAAACCTGCATCTCAATTCTATGATACCCCGAGCAATACTTTAAACGAGATTATCTTAGTAGGCTTCTGTACTTTTACTCGTCAGCTATTATTACCACTGAATTGTTTTGATAACGTTGTCTTATCGGATTTGTACCTCATCCTCATCATCGAAGATGATGAGGATGAGTAGCAGGAGGATGATGATGTGGAGGCGATGATAATGATGAGTAGGAGGAGGAGGGGGGAGGGGGAGGGGGGAGGAGGAGGGGGGATGAGGAGGGGGAGGGAGAAGATCATAATGAGAATGAGGATGATGGTGTTGGTGATGGTGATGAGCATTAGAGCAGTCCCTTTGTTTAAAACACCTAGAGTATTTATTACAAAAACGATTTTGAGAGGGATAATTAGCGTTGACAAATGTCTTATATAACCTACATTTATAGGCGTCCAAGTGGTCTTGTGGGTAATTCTTTAATACTATAGATAATTTCAACAATTATAAAACATGATTTTAAATAATACTATTTACGATTATTTACATTTATAAAACTTGCAGTATTCCTTAACTTTATGACATGACGAAGCGACTTCTCTAGATTTTTGTTTGTATAGACAAAACGTCGAAACTTTATCAGTTGTAGATAATTCAAATCCGTTATATCAATGGCTCTCAATGGCTGGTGAATAAAATTACTGAACATTTTCGCTGCAAAACTTTTAATTGACCTAATTGCTATGTATTACTAAACCATTGTAAGAGAACCATTTTGATCTATAGAAATTGTGATTTATTATGTAAAATTAAGTTTTACTTAATGTAGAATAAATAATTAAAATCCTCAGAGATAAAATTATAAATTTATAACATAAGAACAAAAACAGACATAGGAATAGAGTATATGTGCGTAGTTGTAATATAATATTCACAAATTAATCGTGAAAGTTATATGCATATTCAAAATTAAATTTTATGATACTGATGCATGATGCCATGAGTTTTATAAAGGTGTTTACGTCTTTTATTTACGAACTAGAGGCTAGATGTGGTTTATCATTTCTGCATGTATTTGTTTACTGATTTTCTCTTTTTGAATTTCTTCACGTGAGATATACTTAATCAAACGCGTACCTCTAGCCATTATTGAACTAAGGAAGAGAATATCTGAGGCTGGAAGGGAAATTACTTATTCGAAACCGACGTAACAAATGTATGGATAAAAACATCAGTAAACAATTTTTTGATAATTGGAAATAAATTCAGATATCATGTCATGAAATGAGATTTTTAGCTATATCTTTCAAATCAAAAAATAAAATCGTACAAGAAATACATTTTTAGAAGTGCGTTTCTATTTAAAATGGGTCACACTAGATTTATTTATTTACTTATTTATTATAGGGTGTTTCAGTCATAGTCTCATTAATTTTAAGGGAACATAGGGGAAAAAGAGGAGAATACGAGCACGCTATCAAAATTTTTTAAAATGCATGCATATTCTTAAAAGGTCGAAAAAACATTTTTTTCGATTTTCTGTCTTTATCAGACCTTCCCAATATGTGATTAAAATTAATAACATAATGACTGAACACCCTGTATATTTAGGTATTTATTTATTTATTTATTTTTCTGTTCATTTACTTATTTGCAGGTGTTGAAGTTGGTTCACTCAGACATCCCAAAAGAAATTTCTCAGATATATATAGCTGGTGGAAAAGAAGTGAAGTTTTCCTCTAAAACTTTTAATGCCTTGCCTGGATTAACGTTAATCCATATAGAGGGTGCCTTGAAAATTGTAATGGAAAATAAATCCTTTTTTGACATTTATTCTCCTATTTTACTAGTAGAAATAAAAAATTGTGATGAATTAATAATAAAGACAGGAGCTTTCGAAAACGTTCAGGTGAGAATATGTAATGCATCATAATAACACCCTGCCTCTTTAAATGCCTGTATATTTTAAAAACTAAATTTTACAGTTCGAAGACATGCGCAAAGCTTGTATTTTTCAATATATACATATTTGTCCTTTTTTAATCTCTTTTTTTAAATACATGTCATATATTTGTTTCGATAGCTTGCATAATATTTTTGTTTTAATTAACTAACAACTTTTAAATTCTTTATTAGAAAAATGTCTAATTATAAAACGTGTTCTACAAGTGTCCCCTTTTAAATAACGCATTGAAATATCTTCTTAGGGAAGCACTTAAAAGAAAAACTTTTTAGATAAAAGTTCTGAGGGGGGCATTCGATGGTGACCCTTGATTTTGACTCAAAGGTCAACCGTAGAAGTCACTTGAAGGTCAGCTTGGATTTTTAGATATGAAGCCCCTTTTCTGACTCCGGAACTGGATAGAGCGGACAATTTTATGTTCAGATGTGTTTTTAATGTTAGGGTCAAATAATGTTCTGAATAAGATTTTGCGATATTTTTTGGCAAAGCATTTACGACGAAGGATTATGATTAAAAGTTTTATGGTTTGATGGGATCATACGATGATGACCTTGACCTTGACCTAAAACTCAAGCTTGAAGGTTCTTTGAAGTCAAATCAAGTTACGAAATAGGAGAACCCTGTCTGCAGCACCATTAAATTAAGGCAATAATCTAGACATCTTGCCTTGGCTGACCGGGTCGAAGCGATCGAGTTTGACTGCCCGATTCATAGTTGCCTTGCCTTCTGGGTGATAGTGATCTTGTCTTGACTAACCGGGTTATAGAGCTCTTGCCTTGACCGGTCGGGTTCTAGTGATCTTGCCTTGACTGGCTGGTCCATAACGATCTTGCCGTAACTTAATGAGGCTGCAAACAAGATTCTTCTATTTTGTAACTTGATTCGACCTTCAAAGAACGTTCAAGCTTGAGATCTAGGTCATGGCCGAGATACCATCAAACCATAAGACTTTCAACCAGAATCCTTCGTCATACTTAAAGACCTCCACATGCATATGTGGTAACGATGGCGGTGGCGGTGGCGTTATTCGACGATAATAACACCATCCTGCCTAGAACAGGATGGTGTTCTTATAAAACACTTTTAGAGTAGTATTTTTCTAATTAAAAAATGTTAATATCTGCTAAGTAAATTTATTACCGAAGATAACTGAGCTGAAAATATGAACTGGTATTATGACAATCTTAACTTTAGGATCACTTAATATAGCAAAAAATTAAAATCAGATATATGACATGTATACTACCATTGTGATCATAAAAGAGAGGATTACAAAAAAACGTTAAATATATTTTCGAAATGCAACATTCGATAGTTTTTTATATATTTATTTGTCACCCCAAAATGATGTCCAAAAATTTCAGTGTGTATCATTTTTTTTAGTTAACATCTTCAAAGCCATGAAAAATACTGTTAATTCGACTTAAGGGATGGTTCAGGGTTCATTCGATTCGGGATGACTTCTAGAAATATATGCATAAAAATTGTATTCGCACATAAACAATTGCAATAGTTATAAACAAATAAAGATTAAAAAGAAAAGGGGGTTCAGTTTTTTACAAATAACTCAAAATCTCGAAAAATATAAGCGTTAGTATCAATTTGAAAACAGATTCCGAAACTCCATCGTCATTATTTATAATTTTAATTTAATGTTGAAAATACGGATTTTAGCGTCGAAAGAAATGCACGTATGGCGACGCGAAACTGACCTTAAGACATAACATTTTTTTTATTGTATTGAATGTTAATATAAAAATTATCGTATTATTATTTAGAAACTGAAATAAAAAAATTCCGTCGAGAAGAAAATTTTTCACGGATTTTTCAACAAATAGGATCAACTAAAAATTTTAGAATTCACGTTAACGTTCAAAGTCGGATAATTGTTTAAAAAAGAGGTGCTAAAATTATTATTTCACTTCGTGGAGACCTTTTGACAACTATACTTAACGAAATTACTTTATTGCGTTAACTTAAATAGTTATTTTCTTAGTTTACAAAAAAAAGTCATTAAAATAATTTTCTTAAGGAAAAATAATGTTGACACTGTTTTTATATTAGAAAGTGACATTAAAAAGCATTAGTTAACATTTTTTTTATTTTTATATTAACATTTAATAGGTATCGTAAAAAATATGTCCTAAATTATAAATAATGACGATAGATATTCGAGAGTTAAAAGACATTTTTATAGAAAATTCCTCTTCTTTTAGGATTTTTTTCGAATACGATTTTTATGCACATTTTTTCTAGACATCATCCCGAATCGAATGAGCCTTCAACCATATCTTAACTCTAAATATCAGTATTTTTCACGGCTTTGAAGATGTTAAATAGCCTAAGTGAAGGACAAAAGAGATAAGCTGAGTAAATGTTATGTGAGTATCCCTATTCAATCATTAACTTTTTAAATTTTGTTTAGATATACTAGAAACACAAACAATATAAAAAATTATCTTTGAGCATCAATAAAGGAAAAAGGAAAATATTTTAAAGGTCAAATTATAACCATTATTTTTTACAATTTTCGCTAGTGTATCCTACATCCTGATGGATGAGCGAAAAACATCAGAACTTCATTTTTGATTTAAAAAAAGATCGTGTTATATTACAAGTATGAAGAATTACTGTTTTTGCGCAATGGTATGCATATCATGATCTAAACTGATTTGCGCAAGCTGTTTATTGAACGAGTATGGTAGTTGCAATAATAAACGGAATGACGTACACTCATTTTTGTTTTCAAATTCCAACATTTGCTAATAGTTTACGATCCGATATTAATTTTAGGTTCAATCATTTCTGTGGCTGTGACTTGATCTTGTTTTGCAAATATAAAATCCTCATTTTCAGAGTATAACTGTAGGAATTTGTATGTTTGATTTTTATTTATTTGTTTCTGATTGACATTATTATAGTTTCCATGAAGCGGTTTGAATAACAAATTTATTTTCTTCTGTTCTATTTTTTGTTAATTGTATTTTGGTTAATATGTTAATATTTCCTAAGTGTGTTTTGTACCATTTTATTACACCAAAAGAGTATAAAGGATAGAAATGGTGAAAAACGGTTTAAATAGATTAGTTTTTTGATTGATGTTCGGTTGTAACGTGAACATCTTTCAAAATACGGTATTCTGGATACTGCATCTCCGTTTCCACGAAGTCGTCCTCTTTATGATCAATAGTGAAGTCATACTCTTGTAAAATTTTTAACCAACGAGCTATCTGACCATTTGGGTTCTTCAATTGGAATAACCATTTTAAGGAGGCATGATCTGTCCACAGTGTGAAGTATTATAAATAGTCATGTAAATACGTCACGGTTTTCACAACAGTTAATTGTTCCTTCCTGATCACAAAATTGTTTTTCCCTGGTATGGATAATATAATGCCTTGCTGAAGATTTGCGATAATACATATCTGATTCCCGTGTTACTAGTATTCGCATCAACTATGAATCCCTCACCATCTGGTGGTTATGCTAATATCGGAGGTAAATAAAGAGCGTTTTTGGGTTTTTCAAATGTCTGCTCACAGTTTGGAGTCCGATTTAGCAAGATCTGCGAATAATTGAAAAAATCTCCTGTCAATTGATGTTTGTCCTTTGGAATAGGCCAGTTTCGTACAGCTTCAATTTTCCTTGGATCAGTCTTAACACCATTTGTTTATATAACATTACCTAAGTATGCGAATTATCATTGAAAGAAACTGCACTTGTTAAGATTCATTAGGATTTAGATTACCTTCTTTAATCTCCTTTAAAACATCCTCGATGTTGTTCGCGTGTTCTTCAAAGGTCTTCAACATCACGAGGTATACAAGACAGGTCTTCCAGGTAAATCATCTCGAAAGTGACTGAACCATTGCAGAGACCAAACGGCATGACATTAACGCACCATAAACATCACCTCGTCTTAGTTTCTGCCCTTGAGTTTTGAGATTTTGAACATAAATCGAATCTTGTTTCTTTTATGTTAAAGTTCGGGCCATCAATAGTCCTTTTTGGATAAAATTTTGATCTTCTAAATCTGGTTCAGACAGCTTCACTTCGTCATCATCTACATCTTCTAAATTCACACGTATGATTGACTCAGATAAAATTGGGAGTAAATCATCATCACCTACAGATACCCTTCATACTTGATCGTAAGATAATAACATTGACATTATTACTTCACCCTATCCAATAGTAATAAATAACATGCTCTTGTAGATTTCGATGGAAGCCATAGTCCTCCATAAATCCTAAGTCCATTAATACGTCATCGATAATAATGGCCACAAAAACTGCATGTTGAATATTCGAGTACTCCAATTACAGGTAATGTTTCGCCTCCTACAATTTCCAATACAAACTTCTTTTACATAGGTCCTATTTTGCAATGGCAAAGAATATTTGTCTTCATAATTGTATGATTCGAACGTGTACTCTGCCACTATCAAGCTTGTTTCTCCCTCCTATAATGGTTTCCGATGGTTATTTGCCTTATCCCCGGAATGTTTGTTTCGCAGCTTCAAATTTCATAGGATATGGTAGTACTTCATTGATTGTCTTAAATCTTGCTAATCGTAAAGCTTGCTGTGTTCTGCAGTCTCGAACACCTTCAATAGCCTGTTGCTCCATAGAGTCCTGCGGGGCTGTTGGATATGCTAGATGAACTAAACAGGCTACATCCACCTCATACTGTTGTTAACTCGTTCCATCCATTCCATCCAAAGCCAATATTATTGTATTATATTATATATTATTGGTTTCAGAGTTCTGTTTCGACTGAAATTATTAACACGAACCATGTGACAATTGAACAGGCAGCTTTTAGCAAATTGTTTAATAGCACATTTAAATATGTAAAAAATATGATTCTCTCAGAGGGTTCATTTGATTTCAAAAACCAAGGAAGTAGTGGAAGACATGGTCCTGTTGCGATTGTAAGTATTAAGAACCATTTTAGGTATACAGGATGAATCTTAAATGTGCACATACATTTTAAATAACGGTACGACGAATTAATGGCATTTTTGGCAAAAAAAAATTAAGAATAAAAATACGATTTTTCAGTGAAAAGAAGTGCTGATTTTACTATTGCACTTACGTACCTATATTATAGATCAACTTCTCGAGTGACTCCTTCTGGTAATTTATTAATTTTTAGTTTAGAATAAAGTTAGGTACATATAGAAATTAGTAGGGTTCTTTAGAGGAAAATTCATTTAAAACCAATTAAACATCACATAATCAACTTGTGCTATATTTCTTTAAATACGACAGATTTTGAATGTTTTTTTAAATATATAAATCTTTCTGCAATGTTAATATGTCATATACTTGTTTCAGTAGTTTTTTTTTCTAGATAAAAGTTTTAATTTCATATCGATAATATTAATATCCCAACCTGAAACCGCACTCTTCAGATCTGTATTCAAAATCTACATTTAATTAGAATTATAAGAATGATTTATCATAGGAATAATAATTGAATTTTCTTGTAATTAATTTATAAACAAAATGATTTTTAAACGTACAATTTATAGGTATAGGATATGTTGCAACACCAAACTATTCCAGGCAGGCGATATTGAAGCACGTACCTGGTTATTTTATACATGCTGTCTTACGGTGAGGGCCCATTAGAATATTTTGGAGACTACTTCGATATGAATTTTCATAATTTAGGCCCTGGGCTTTTCAAGGGTGCTCTCTGTAAATAAAACATAAAGCAAAACCTGTCTATTGGATTCAGACAATCCTTGTTGCATTAGCTACATTAGAGGCCAAGTGACGCATCTCCAATGCAATGCATTGAGGACCGGTAGAAGCTCGTTCGCCCACTTCTTGAATCTTAGTACCTCTGGATAAATGCTGTATGAATTGAAAATCAATCAACATTCATCCAGAGTTCAAACCCCAAGGCCACAACAGGGCATTCACCATCTTGGGGAATAACTTATGTCATAGGCCTCCAGAAATGATATCACCGAATAAAATTTGATGGCATTGAAGAATAGGAAAACAAAACGTTGACTGTCAAATGAACCAGAAACTAAAGATTCGCAGATACTCAGTTCCACTGAGAAAATGGAGCTCTTGACGACCCTATCTATATTGACAGTCAATTGAAAATTAATGGTACTCCATAGCTTAAAAGTCTGCACCTCAACCTTTCATATGCAATCTCTTATGTCAAAAATCAGAATTCTGTTCAGATCACACAAGCCTTGATGAGTGGCATGAGGGTACCCAAAAAATGCCAGAAAACCTGAAATATCGCGCATTTGAAGGTGATTTGTGGAAAATCCTTGCATTAGAATTGTTCATGAAAACAATTAACTCGAGAGTCACGGGCTCGGAGATAATGTTTTCTTTCTTTAATCGTATTTGTTACTCAAATTTGAATACGCATAAATGTTTGAGTGTTTTGAGTTCAAAACATGAGAGTATCTAGCAAACCTAATCAGATCACACGGACCCCGGATTCAGATTCAGCACCCCAAAAACATATAGATATACGAGTTTACTTTGTTGGCAATTGATTCTATAAATTTGACCTTCATCTGACCTTCAACCAGAGCTAATCGGGTCAGACGGACCCTAAATTCGGATTCAGCGACCCCAAAAACGTATAGATACATTGGTCTACTTTATTGGCAATTGATTCTCTACATTTGATCTTGAACTAACCTTAATGCAGACCTGATCGGATCAAACGGACATCGAATACACTGACCTCAAAAACGTATAGATATTTAGGTTTACTTTGTTGGAAATTGATTATCTACATTTGACTTTGAACTGACTTTCAACCAGAGCTAATCGGGTCAAACGTACACCGGATTCGGATTCAGCTACCCCAAAAACAGCTAACATGGTCTTGTTTTTCGGACTTCCCACTTTTTTTATGGGTCTGTGTAATCGGTCTCACATTTATTCGTCTTCCCGTATGGGCAACATTGGATACATGTAAAAAACATTTTTGTTTAAAATGGAGCAAATAATTGATTGTTAAAACTACAAAAGTTATTTCTGTAATATCTTGCATAATAATTATTATTAGACACAAACAAGTATGACATATTTATGTTGTTGAAATTAGATAACCCCATAGACGCAAAAAATATACAAAAATACAGGATGTTCCATTTAAGAAACACAATATTTTTTCTGCAAATTAATTTTTGAAATGTTCAAAATACTTATGAGAAACTTTTTTCCTAATAAAAAATGAAGATGTCAGGGTGATCATTATGTATGGGAAACCCTGTATTTTAAAATGTTCTCTATGTGTGCAATCATGTAGTGTATATACCGGGGTGTTCCACATAAAAGTCCTCAGCCTCGGCTACGGAAAGAGATATTTTGATTTTGAAAAAAAAAAACAGATGATAGAGTTCATCGGTCGCTTTGTCAAGGAGTGCAACTTGTTGTTTTTTTTTCAGAATAAATTGAAGATGGCGCTGAAGTCGAAAGAAATTTTTCGTTGGCAGGAACTTTGTAACAAGGTTTATCCGATACTTTGTTCAATTCTAAATATTTTTTGTCAAATTACTATTTTTCAAAAATTTTATAGTTTCAGAGTCGGAGAGGCCCAAACTCAAGCGTACCTACTTTAGACTTTCGAATTATTACCTTACACAATGCAACAATTATCCAAGACAATTTAATAGTTTTATCCAACACTTGTATATAATGATTCTATAATTTCTTTGGTTTTAAAAAAGGAATAATGTGGCCTATAACTCAGTAATAAGTCATAAGTCACTAGTGACTTATGAAACCCTTGGTTACAGAGACAATTTAGGTTGACACTCGCATCCTTTGTAATATTTAAAAATATATTCATTTCGTTAAATTACTTTTTCTGACTTTGACAACTTGAAATCTTAAGTTACTTTTATTTATTATTAAAACGAAATTCTATGAAACTGTTGGATAAAATTTTGTATGGCACTCGTGTGTTACGTCATATAAGTCACTTGGGAAAATTAGCCCTGTCGGCCTACGGGCCTGAGGGCTAAACATTTCCCACCGTGATTTATATATATCGTAACACACTAGAACCATAAATAACTATTTTTTAAGGAATAGTAAAATAAAAATATGTATTTCTGTGGAATATGGTAAGAGTTTTTTAAAATACCTTATTCTAAATTCTATTCTAAATAATTCATACTATTCTAAATAATTCATAATTATTTGTACGCTTGTCCTAAAATAAATCCTGAATTTATTTCCCATCGTAATTTATATATATATCGTAACAAACTAGTACCATAAATAACTATTTTTTAAGGAATAGTGAAATAAAAATATGTATTTCTGTAGAATATGATAGGAGGTTTTTAAATACCTTATTCTAAATTCTATTCTAAATAATTCATAATTATTTGTACGCTTGTCCTAAAATAAATCCTGAATTTATTTCCCAGCGTAATTTATATACAGGGTGATTCAGAACTTATCCAAAAAAAAAATTCTGGATGTACAGGGGACCCTTACAAATACGATTTTGTAAAGAAAAAATCAAAAAGGTCAGTTCGAAATTGATTTAAACTGACACTTCTGCACGGCACTGGAAACTGGTCCACTGTAAAATCTGACCTCGCACAATGCGACCGGTATGGCGTCGTGATAAAAACGGACAAAATTTTATCGCACCTATTTTATATCGGCAACTTCAAATGCTTTTGCCTTTATTAATTATTAATAAAATTAATTTGTGTTTTTAAATAATAAAATCATTTGACATACCCGATGCTGCAACAGCAATTGTTCAAAATTTTATCCACTCACGTGTAAACACATTTGGGTCCGTCTTACTCACTTTCTACGAACTAACACAAAATGTATTTGCAATTTTAGGGTGGAAGAATGTTGGCTTGAGTCAATGTGAGAGATTGACACCGGTTGTCATTTGACCACCCCCCTAATTAATGAGGTTTTCCAGGTTTCCCTCATTCCTGCAATGACTGGTGGTTAGGGCCTACCAACATAAGTCGTTCCTGGGCGCAAATGCGGCCTGCGTAATAATATGCCGCCTCCTCTCCCGCACAAGTCTCTGACTTTTGGGCTAATTCTCGTAGTTAGAATGAGGAGTAGAGATATTATTATTATTATTATTA
>NW_019417000.1:116531-143114 GCF_000390285.2 Anoplophora glabripennis | reverse complement strand
ATAGCTGTTTTACATTGACAATTTATTGATGAATAAATTGACGAAGTTCTTCATGAATTAATTTACGAATTTATTGGTAAACAGTGTGGTTTTACACTGCTACAGACTTTGTCAAGTTTTTTGACGTATGAATCAGTTCTACCAATGAATCAAAGAAGCAAATAAATTTCAAAAATGTCACCTTTCCACTCATAATTGTAGTGATACAGCAGCGGTACCGTTCAGACACATATTATATAAATATTAGTTTTTGTAAGTAACAAATCAGTAAAAACAATGCAAAATTAGCACGACGCGACGCCACACGATTATTTACATATTCCAATAGCATAACCTCATTACAGATCTGATGCTGGAAATCTGTTGGGTTGGTACTTCCGAACTTCAGGAAGAAATTGACGAAAATTAGAACATGCTCTAATTCGTCAAGAACTTGATGAATAAATTCATGAAGTTATTTGACAACAGATTTGTTGCATTACACTTGTCCAATTTCTTGATGAAGCGACTTCATGAATTAATTGATCAATAAATTGTATTGTCAATGTAAAACAGCTATAAGGAACCCAGTGAGATTATATTCTGCACGATTCCCTAATCGCAGGTGTCCAGATCAGAAAATATTTTTAAAGTTAAAGAGAAATTTTTTGCAGTATGGAAGTTTTAACATCAATAAACGTAAACGTTTAAATACGGTGACAAATGATCTAGCAACAGCGAAAGTTTTACAACATGTGGAAAATAATCCGCAAACTTCAATTAGAAATATTTCAGAGGCAACTAACATATCAATTACGTCATGTCATAGGATACTGTCCAGAAACAAATTCCATCCATACGGAGCACATATTGTTCACCATTTACGACCCAAAGATCCCGAAAGGCGGACAATAGTATCCTTAAAAAAATTTATTGGACTGACTAAAGTCGATTTCATAATAATGGTCTCGTCAATATGCACAACTGTCATTATTGGTCCGACTATAATCCGAGATGGACAAAAGAAACTGGCAATCAAAGTAAATTTGGAATAAAGGTGTAGTGTGGCATATTAGATGGATATCTCACTGGCCCTCTTTTCTTTGAGGGACAATTAACTGATGCGATATTTTAAATTTATTAATTCCTGTTGGCAACAAGACGCGATATGTGGTGGCAACAAGATGGTGCTCCTGGCCATAATGCACAGGTAGTTACAGAGTACTTGAACAGATCCTACCCTGGAAGATTGATCGGTCCAAACGGGTCAATTAGAGACCAGCAAGGGCGCCAGATCTAACGCCTCCTAATTTTTTAAAAGATATGGTGTATACTGAGCCAATAGAAAAGATATAGTGGACTTTTATGCTAGCTGTGCGGGAATTACCCTCGCTCTTTACTTTCTTCTTGCGATCAGGAACTACGACGTCGCTGTGAAATATTTATTAGTGAAAATGGAAAATGTTTTTAAACACTTGTAGTTTAACGTTTTCATGTTTTATTTCACTGTTCCTTAAAAAAACTGTTAAATTTATATATAAATAATTATTGTTCCATTATGTAGAGTAATAATTATTAAGTTTTTGAAAAATAGTTATTTGACAAAAATTGTTTAGAATCGAATAAAGTATCGAATAAACCTTGTCAGCGCAACCTCCAATTTCGTCTGAAAAAAAAAACAATTTGCACTCCTTGACGAAACCATCGATGAGGTCTATCATCTGTTTTTTTTGAAAATCAAAATATCTCGTTCCGTTGCCGCGATACGAGGCTGAGGACATTTATGAGAATCACCCGGTATTTATCATCGCAAACTACAATGCTTTTTTAATGTTTTATTTCAGATACTATTTGATAATGTTAACATACCAAATATACCTAAAGAAGTATTTTTGACATCCCTAGCGAGTGTTACATTTCGTAATTGCAAAATTGGAGATTTATACAGTGAATCCTTCAAAGCCACAGAAATATCATCAGTCTCAATGATCAACACAAGCCTTAAATACATTCATGAAAGAGCTTTTACAGAAAGGACGCTTATTTGTGACTTTAAGATTAGCAAATGTAATATTTCTAAACTTCATTCTGAAGCTATTATGGCTGGCATTGAAAATTTGACAGTAAAACATTCCAGGTAAGATATGTGCTATGTACTCTTGCGTGTGTCCTTAAAGTAATCAATTTTGATAATTAAATGATCTTTGAGCAAAAAGCTCTCGGATATATTCATATTTATTTTGAGTTTTGATCGTCGTCGTCACAGAAGTACTAATACCTTAGAGAATATCGGAGGGAGAAAGCGAAAAATACGTGAAGGTTTACTCCACACGTACGTTTTTGTTTTATGTTGATATGTTGAATAATGTACGAGTATGGCTAACAGACACAAAATGTTAAGTAGCTCAGGATCTAAACGATGAAAATATATAATGGAATATTTTATAAATATACGTCCAAAAATGAAAAATACGGTGACGTATAAAACTAGGGTGACGTATAAAACCTTACCAAAACTGCAAAAATTAAGATACTTGAATTTTGCAAATTGCCTTTGGTTTCTGCATATTTACACTATGCGTGTACCAAATTTTAAGTGTCAGCAATATCGAACAAATTTGGCAGAGTTTCGAATTTCAGATGCCGATGAATGTATAACACTTTATAGAACAAAAAGTTTTGCTCTTCTGATTTTTGACTTTAGCGTCATTATTGTATATAGGCTTTTTTTCGCGAGTGAATATTGGTGACTACGTCTGACTTGTAGTTACTGTTTCTATCTCTTTTAATCTTATTTCTAACCTTGTCTAACCTGAACAGATCGCGAAAATGTATATATTCACTATTCACTATTCAGTGGTGCAGCATGTCATATGTACTTTGACGACTTTGACATATGGGTTCTAACTTCTAACCAGTAACCATAATTTGTCATCCTTTATTGCTTCCAGTAATCTAGTGTTGTGGGAATTGGTGTTATCACACTATATAATATATGTATTTGCTTCAAATATAACTGAAGGAATATATCAATGCTTTCTTTGGAATATTTTTAAGTGGCAAATTTAAAAGGCGTGAAAAGTATGTAGATTCTGATGTTGCAAGATATGCGAATATTCGACATAATCGTTATCGTAAGAGAATGGAATTTGATCATTTATGTCAATGGCTACAAAACAGAAATTGTGACATGTCTCTATATTTTTTGATATTTTTGTGGAATAAGGATGATGATGTTCCTTATTTATGTTATAAGTTTAGAGAATCATATCATATATTCGGTTTTTTATGTAATTCATACGAAAAAGACCTGAATTACAAATGATTCCACCAATATTATCTCTGGCCTAGGTCACAAAAAAAGAGGATAATCCTGAAGCAAAGTGGATCGCAAATATGTCCCATATAAAAAATTAATCTTACCATTAAGTAAAATATTTGCTGTTTCAACGTCTACGTTTACTAAAACATATGTGCCTCTAAAGTTTAAATTTAAACTGACCACTTCCACAGTCGTATCAGAATCCATCATTTTGCTGAACGATTTTTATCCTCATTCAAACAAAATGTCAAAAAGAAAAAGGTTAAGTTACCGGCTGACAATACTAGTTGAATATACCAACAGAATATTCAGCTGAAGGGTGAAGAGTTCAGTCATTTGATCTAAACTTGTAACGTCACATAGTAGTTTAAATGACTGACTATTCTCGCAAAAACGTAATATTCACTCATACTACACATACTACAACATACGACTTCACTCGCGAAAAAAGCCTTTATATATTGAACTATAGTTTTCGAAAGTTTTATCACTTTTTGTTTATAATTGACATTTTTACAGCAACTTAAAAAAATTGACGTTTTATACCGTTTTTTCAATCTCACGGCTTTGTTATTGCAAATTTCGTAATCGGACCACCGCCATTTTGTAGCTATTTTTATTACGAACAAAATCATGTCATAAGAATTTTTTCGTACAAAGTCATCCCGCTGAGTTATTTAATGAAAACTACTAAAAAAAAATTTTCACGATTAAATTGTTAATAACTTTTTCCTGATAAAATACTTTGTCAGCAAATCAGCCTGTTATTGTACTCATCATTTAAAGTAGGTCTGTGTAGTTATTTCCGGGTTATCAAGGTTTGACACAGGCCTAACCTCTACCAACTGGACTAGAGCTGGAAAGCCATTTTACCCAAAAGTACCATGAAAATAATTTTGGCATCGGATATAGCCAAATTAAATAAGATATTCCTACTCGATTTTCCTACGAAATTGGAATTCGTGGAGTAAAAAAAAAATACAATAGATACCTACTCCGAATATATCAAAGATTAAATGAATTGATAAATATTTAATACTTAAATGAAAACATTTTATAGTTGAAATTGTTATAGTTCATGGGCCATACTGAAAAAAGACCACTTTTGGTACTATTCAGGGGGACAAAGCGCCACTTTGGAGGCTGTTAGTAGATACCATACTAAGCACAAAAAACGATGATAGACATCTGAAAAGGGTAGCGACGCAAAATGGCAGCTATTTCAAAATGGCGGATTAATTTTGCACCGAAAGTCCAATATCTCGCGTTAGAATGATCGGATTTTGTTCGAGTTTTTTTTTTTAAATGAAAGGTTAACATCTGAGCTATAATTTTGATTATTTGTGATTTTTACGTATGTTGCATGTATGAGGCGTACATTTGGGTTAATAATTTTTTTGGGTCATTAAAGCTGTATATTTTCTATCACAGTACTTTTAAATTGCCCGGAATCGTAAAATGATCTATTACAAAATTTATTTGCCATAATGATAGCTTTCGATTGGCCTTTGTTTCATCAAAATCGGCAAATTTGCCGCGGAGAAAACGAATAAAAGTGGTTGCATTTTTACAATGATGTTCGTAATCTATTATTGTGCAACGCTGACGCGACGTAACCACGACGCGCGCTGAAACGCGGACAAGTTGTAACATGCCACCGTCGCCGCACTGGTAGTTAATCATAAGCGTGGAATTCTGTGCAATTAATCATTATTTGATTTACTATGATAGAAGCGCGTCACCTTTCGTATTGTTCAGATATTTTATGACATTTTATTTTTGTGAGTTCGAATACCTACAAATACGTGAATAATTAAATCAAGTTGAGTGAAGTGTAACGAATATTGAGCTGTTGCGTGAATTGAATCTTTTATGTATTTTTTTTGAGTAATCAGTGAGAGCAAGTTGAATAACTGGAGTTGAAATTGTGAAAAGGAAATCGTGCGCGTTTTGTGTGAAAACTTTTTGAGTGAGACTTTACGTGTTGAGTTGAAGAAACTTTTAGTTTCCATTATGTCTGAAAGTGGTGACGAGAGTAAAAGAGTTACATTGGAGGAGGTGCGTGAAGAACCCGTAGTATGTATTATTTGCAATACTGCCTCAACGGATGCGGAGAAATTGAGTAAGGTAAGAGACGAAAAATCGTGGAATACATTATATGACGCGGCTAGTATTCGAAACTTTGCACCTATTTTAAATCTTCCAAATGATGAGGGAGTGCCGAAAGTGTTTTATCATCGAAATTGTCGTTCTTCATTTACTTTGAAAAAAACCTTAGAGTCTATAAAAGCTGTAGCATCAGCTGCGAGTGATTCTGATGATGATATGGAAGTAGGAGGAGAAGGAAAGACATCACGAACTTTCCTTAGAAGGAAAGTGGACGGTACATCTCAGCCAAAATCTTCGAGAACTTTTGAGAGAGTTTGTATTTTTTGTGATAAACAAATAAGTATTAAAAAGGAAGTGATAGTCGTGAGCCTTTGAGACAGGCTAGAGAAATGAGAGTAGATGAGACGCTTATAAAAATTGCGAAAAGGAAAGCAGATTCAAAAATTCCTGCAGTTACGTCTCGCGAGCTAGTCGCTGCGGGAGCGCATTACCATCCGACTTGTTATAAAATTACACGCGTACTGAAAAGGAAAAACCATCAATCCCACTTGCAGCGCCCAGTGATCCAAGAAAAAATGCTCGAGAAGAACTTTTTCAATATATTCGACACGATATATTCTTTCACCCCACTGTTGTATATCTGGTCTCTTTGCAAGAAAAATTTCTCAGTTTTTTGGATCCTGCTGAAGTTTCCGAGCACAAAATGGCAAAAAACACTTGAAACGTGATCTAGAACGTGCATTTGGAGAATCTTTACAATTTTTCACCATAGATGATAGAGTTTATGTGACCCCAGACAATTTCAGTTACGAAACTCTTTTGAATGAATACGTAAAACTTCAAATAGAAGTCCAAAATTAAAATCAACTGATGATGAGGGAACGATTGTGAATGCAGCAACAAATATACGTAAGAAAGTAAGAAGCATAGATCTTAGTGGCCTCATCCCGACCATCCAGATGTAATTATCCCTCCAGAATTGGATATTTTTCTAAAAGTACTATTTGCTAAAAATGATGATTCGTCCGAGTGTAATAATACCCTCATTTGGTCACTTGGTCAGGACATAATACAAGGAGTCATGCCGCGAAAAATTACTACTCGTAAACACGTGTTATTATCAATGGTAGTCAAAACCCTCACTAGAAATGTAGAAGTGGTCAAGATATTAAATCGATTGGGGCATGCTTGCAATTATTCAAAGCTCTTGGAAATAGATACAGCTATATGCCTAGAAAAACTACAAACTTCAGGCAGTGACCATCAGATTCCATTGCCATCGTTTGTACAGCATGGAGTACCCACAGTGTTGGCTTACGACAACATTGATAGGTTAAAGGAAACATTGTTAGGTTCAGGGACGTCTCATCGAATCAATGGGATTATTATTCAGCCTGAAGTTATATCTTGTTCGCAAGTCGGCTCAGCTGAGTCCAATATTATTAGGTCAAAAATACGAAGTATCGAACCTTTTAATGAACATTTACCCGAGTATACTTACGTATCAAGAAAGAATCCACCAGCGTTTTCTTCACTAGTAGAAAGTGATGCATTGAATCTTCGTCGTCATGAGTCCTTCAAAAAAGCTTTACTCAGTAATTTTGTGTGGATATTAGGCCGTGTAATGGATAAGAGTGGAAGGCAAGTGAAATCATGGACTGGTTTCAATATATGTGCGAGAGAAAATCTAGAAGTGAAAGCTAAGATTGGTTATCTACCCACCATCAATTTCCCAGCAACAGATATGGCTTCTGTTCAAGAAATTTTAAGAAATTGTTTATTGATAAAAACCAAATTAGGTTTGGATGGAATTGTTGTGGTCATGGATCAAGCTCTATTCGCAAAGGCTTGCGAAATTTTGTGGAATCGTCCACAGGTATACGACTCAATAATCCTTATCATGGGAAATTTCCATACAATCGGTGTTCTGGTATCCATTATTGGTAAATTTTTTGGCGATAGCGGACTTCGTGATTTAGCCGTTGAATCAGGAACCATTGCTGAAGGATCAATTATGAAAGTACTTGAAGGACGTCAATATAACCGCGGCGTACGATTGCACAAAATGATGTATGAGGCTATGGTGAAAGTAATTTGGAAAAAATTTTGTATTTGGCTGAAAGAGATGCACTGGAAGAAGCACTCATTGAAAATTTTAATTCAGAATCGTATAAAAATTTACTTCAGCATCCAATTCTTCTCAAAGTGTACGCGTATTATTTAGATTTTGTTGAATTCTTGAAGAATGGACCATTAAGTACATACTGGATGTACTATATTGAACTTGTAGAAATTTTGTTAGGACTACTTCGAGCAAACCGGGAAGGAGATTGGAATTTATATTTGTACTGCCTCGAGAATATGTTACCCTGGTGTTTTGCTCTTGATAAAATAAATTACGCTCGCTACTTGTCGATTCACTTTTCACAAATCACGAATTTACATGGAAATTATCATGAACATTTGTTGAATGGTGGTTTCGCTGTGCAGATGTCGAATACCAATCCATTTGGTCGCATACCCATTGACCAAGTCATAGAAGAGACTGTCAATAAAGACACTCAAACAGCAAAAGGTACTAGTAACTTTAGCCTGAAAAGAGGAACTGTCTCCCGATATTATTTAACGGCTGAATTTCGTGCAGCTGCGCTAACGGAATTACGTAAACTGACTCATCTGAACTCAGAACAATTGCAACACCCTGACCTGTCCCCTAGGCGAACTCGAACTGATACAATGTGCGTTAACAATGTGGTTGAATTATTAGAGAACAGTTGGACTAATCCTTTCGAAGAGCGTGGGCATGATGAGATTGTGAATCTACCGAGTGGAGTCATTGCGCCCATAAATATTAGAGAAGACCTCTTGAATGCGAAGAAAAGGGGAGAAGAAGCGTGTTTGGAATTTCGAACTCGAATTCAAAATGGGACTGACTTCTACAAACCTATAAAAAAGTTGAAAGTTCGCACATTCTCTAATGCTACAGTCAGGTCATCTAAAAAAGGAGAAGAACTGTTTTGAAAGCAGATCGACAATTATTTGCCAACATAACACTGATAGCGGAAAGTCGAAATGTAAACATGCGGAAAATATTCTCTTATCCTCTCGGGCCTTTTCCTTGGTCTCTCGCAAATATCGACGGTACGATTTAAAAAAATGCTAAAGCTACTTTAGCCACTCATTTAAAAAAAATATTTCATTTGAAAATTATTTTCCAACTGAAGCTTCTTGTGTAGTCGATGGTATGAGTGTAATCCAAAAATTCCGAGGAGAAAATTTAACTTTCGAAGAACTATCGACCGAATTATTCAAAAAGTTTTTTTCTGAGAGTAAATTTCATAGAATCGACGTTGTATTTGATGTATATGTGGAAAAATCGATTAAAACGATGGAAAGGGAACGTCGTGGCGAGAGTGACGGAATACGATTCCAGAAAATAAGAGGGGGACACAAAATTGTTAATTGGCGTCGTCTTCTTCGAAGTTCAAATTTCAAAAATAATTTGACAACGTATTTGGTTGATAGTTGGAAAGAAGACAAATTCAGGTCTGTCTTTTGCACTAACCCTTCGAAAGTTTTATTTGTGACGTATGGACAACAGTGCATTAAGTTCTCCACTACTGGATTCGAAGAAATTTCTGAACTGCATTATTCTCAAGAAGAAGCAGATACTCGCATGATGCTCCACATCAAGCATGCCAGTCATAATTTCAAAAAAATCGTATGTATCTGTGATGACACTGACGTACTAGTTTTGTGCATGTACGTTCAAGCTTCGGATAAATTTTCATCCAAAATTTATTTGAGAAAACAGAATAAGATGATCGATGTTGAGAAACTAAATTTTGCCATTTGGCAAAAGTATGGTAGACGCACTTGTGGGACTTTATGCTTTCACAGGATGTGATACTGTAAGTGCGTTTGCGGGGAAAGGAAAAGTTACCCCAGTGAAACTTGTCTCCAAAGATATAAAATTTATGGCCGCCTTTACTTCTCTCGGTTCGAAAATAGAATTGAAGAGTGATGTATTCGAAGTGTTACAAGAATTTGTATGTCAATTGTATCAAAGAGGATCGAAAATAAAAAAGTAAACCAACTTCGTTATGACATGTTTCGAAGTAAATCAGGAAGAATAGAAGAATAGAGTCATCTCAACTGCCTCCTTGTGAAAATACCCTGCGGTTACACGCAGAACGGGCAAATTTTCAGAGTTTACTTTGGCGCCAATGTCTCCATCAGTACGTGATTGATTCTAGTCCAATAAATCATGGCTGGATAGAAGATGGTGATGGAAATATTGATGTTCTATGGATGACCATTGCACCAATTCCGGACAATATCCTTCAGCAATTGAATTGTAAATGCAAAAAACAGTGTCTTAAAGAAGTTTGTACATGCTTACAAAATCGCTTGAAGTGCTCAACGTCCTGCCATTCATTTTCCTGTGATAACGGATACCTGGAGATGAATGATGAATGTGAAGATATGGATTTAGAATTATTTTCTGATGAATCTGAGTCAGATGACGATGAAGAAATATAAAGGTATATTATATGCACGTACTCATTGGAAGACTATAAGAGACAAGTTGACTAATTTTAATTCTTTTTTCTTTTTTCCAGAGTTCTATTTGTTCTGTGAGACCCTTGAATGAATAGCTAGATTCTGGTCAGATCCATTCGAGAACGAAACGCAATAATATAAAGAATACGTTGATATGTTGATTTAACATGTTTCATAAATTTATCCTACCTCTGTACAAAATATTTATTCATTCTTACTTTCACTTTTTGTTTGTTTTCTCCGCGGCAAATTTGCCGATTTTGATGAAACAAAGGCCAATCGAAAGCTATCATTATGGCAAATAAATCTTGTAATAGGTCATTTTACGATTCCGGGCAATTTAAAAGTACTGTGATAGAAAATATACAGCTTTAATGACCCAAAAAAATTATTAACCCAAATTTACGCCTCATACATGCAACATACGTAAAAATCACAAATAATCAAAATTATCGCTCAGATGTTAACCTTTCATTTAAAAAAAACTCGAACAAAATCCGATCATTCTAACGCGGGATATTGGACTTTTGGTGCAAAATTAATCCGCCATTTTGAAATGGCTGCCATTTTGCGTCGCAGCCCTTTTCAGATGTCTATCATCGTTTTTTGTGCTTAGTATGGTATCTACTAACAGCCCCAAAGTGGCGCTTTGTCCCCCCATTTGGTACCTCATTTCCATATGGCCCATGGACTATTAGAAAGATTCGTAATGTCCACATCATCCAAAAAGAGGACTCAAGTCAACGACCAAATCGACATCCAATACATGTTCTATTGGACTTGTGCCCATAGAACAGCTAGACGTGAAAGGTGTTGGAGATGCAGGATGCAGTCAGTTGAGCCCGATTTAAACAAAATATAACAGTATTTAACCTATCTTATTGAACTTTGTAAGAAATTAATCAAATTTAGTAAAACTTCGTCTTTTTTATTAAATCGTATATAAAGAAACAAAACATTTTTTGGGAAAATATATTGGGAAATATATCATTTAATAGTGAGTTATAACGTAGTTAACTTATTAACTAATGTTCCGATAGATAAAACATTAAATATGCAAGTAGATGGCGCTTTCCGATATAGCCGGAAGAAATACCACAATGGCATTATTTCTAAAACGATTCACGTTATACCTACGCTACTCTGGTGAATTTTATGTGTTTATCGATGTGTTTTTTTTGAGAAAAAAAAGCTTTAAAGTAAGTATAAAAGATTAATAAAGAGTAGGTACGTTTTTTTTAAGTACATAAGAGATTATGATTGAAATAATACTAGTCAGTACGATATAAAAAACAATTTTTTACATTTTTTTTTGACAACCATGTCAAAAAATAAGTATAACCCTATATCGCTGAATTCTTCTTTAGAAGGGCTATCTATTTATACTATAAAATATAGTGTCCTATTAAAAAGAAATGTTGATAATGTTATCAAACATGGATACTCAAGTTACGTATACAAATCATTCCCATCCTTATACTTACTTTTAATGTCTTTATATTTCTCAGATTCAAGGGCTCTTGCCCATAAATTAAAAATGCTTATAAACATACAGAGGTATATTTAGTCCCCAAGCCAGCGACCTTTTTTCGAACTGATTACAAAAGTCATGAAAACGATCTGGATCGTTTCGTTTTAACGAGTCTACCACGCTGTAAAATTTTTAGAACATGGGAAGGGCGCTTTTCCGCACTGCGAGTACTTAAACCTGTCGTTCTGGGTGGGTTCCCTTTTGTGATTACAACACTCAAATTTTTTATTTGAATTAAAAGAAAATGTGATGTCGCTCTAGCGCGGTATGGTTTTCCGATTACAAAACACCCAATTTTTATTTTAACTTACAAAAATTGCCTAAAAAACGTAGTCCATACCTTGTCCGACAAATTTTCAGGCGCTTTTTTCCAGTCCGACAACCGGAACATGTCGCTCATCGCAGGTTCGGTTTTCCGATTACAAAATTTCGGACACAAATACCAAGTGCTAAAATAGTACTTTCTTTATCAAAATATGACATTGTCCGACAAAAATAGTGGGTCATATTGCTAGTCCGACAAAAAGAAACGATTAATTTTATTACATATTAAACATTATATTGCATTTTATGACAAATATTCAATTTAAGTTTGTAATTCAGAAAATAGTATATTTTAGTGTCATATTAAATAAAACTACAATATAATTTAAATATATTTATTGTCCTCTAAATAACATTAATTTATTTAATATTTGCCTTTTCGTAGATTTTACCGAATTAAATAATTTGACTTCATGATTTATTCGTACATCGATATACTTTTCACATTCAGCCCTTACAAATTCTATTAAATGATTACAACTGTTAGGCAAATTATCAAATTGATGTTCATGCAAATTTTCAAATATGTTCACATTCAGAAAGTTTTTTAATACATGATAAACAATTTTATTTTTCTGTAGCCTAGGTGTTCTGCTTTCATCATTATTAAAAATTTTTATTAATTTTTCTGTTTCTTGGCATATTACTACATCTCGAGATGGATACGTCAAACAACCACGATCTTTGATAAAAATTGACTGTACGAATACTGTGTATTTGACATTAAACTATTTACACAGTCTTCACATTTTATTGGCTTTATTAGAGAACTTGTTACGCAACCGCCAATATATACTATAATATACTTGCTAGTTTCCAGTCCTGTTTTTTAATAGCCTTCACCCATCTTCGTTTTATCTCGAAATGACGGGAATTGGTAAAATTTCATAAAAATTTGAGACTCATAAAGTAAATAATTACTAAAAATATTTTACAGTAATTCATTCATTATTTTATAGTAACAATATCACGTTAATCACTACACTATGTGGGCGAACAAAATTGTAAAGCTAACCCTGGAAACTTGTGACGTCAACCGAAAAATGGCGTACATATTTACCTTTTATATATTCCTTTTTTTTAATTTACCTAAAGAAGGAAACTTTTCGCCTCTCTTCACCAACTCGATCACTTCTATTTATACAATGTTTTACAATATACTTGCCCATGATAAAACGTCTAATTATCGAAATCACAGCGATGCGTACACGTCAAATGCTAGGACACGACTGAGCGCTGGGCTCCAAATCAGGCATTAGATTTTATTAATTTGCGTCGTTTTTTTTTGTCAGACAAGTATTGTTTTTTAATTATTATTTTATTCTAAAGCCAAAAATATAAAATTTGTCACTTTTGTAATCGGAAAACTTAACCTGCGATGAGCGACATGTTTCGGTTGTCGGACTGGAAAAAAGCGCCTGGAAATTTGTCGGACAAGGTATGGACTACGTTTTTAGTCAATTTCTAGTAAGTTAAAATGAAAATTGGGTCTTTTGTAATCGGAAAACCATGTCGGACTCTACAATTGCGCCCTCTATTTTGTCGGACAACCCAATTTGCTTCTTATTTAACACATATTCTTTTAATTCAAATAAAAAATTTGAGTGTTGTAATCACAAAAGAGAACCCGCCCAGAACGACAGGTTTAAGTACTCGCAGTGCGGAAAAGCGCCCTTCCCATATTCTAAAAATTTTACAGCGTGGTAGACTCGTTAAAACGAAGCGATCCAGACCGTTTTCATCACTTTTGTAATCAATTCGAAAAAAGGTCGCTGGCTTGGGGACTAATTGTAGCACGAAGCTTAAGAGATAAGTTTAGTTTTCAATCTGATTTGACACAGAATAGATGTGGTATCTGACTAAGTGAATCAACAATATCTTTTAATTATTAAAGTGTTTTAGTTCTACCCATAATCCCAACAGTAATTGACCCGTTCCAGTGATTTTTTTAAATCTGAACTGGAAAAAGATATGAATTCTGCTCAATCAGTTTGGGACACAGTATATGTATATGTATATACAGGTTTACAACTTTTTAATTGTTATATACAAGTATCTTTCTTATTTTAAGAGTTACAGAAATGGTTAAAATGGCGAAAATGTGCAGAATTTTATAGCGATCACGGATTTGTTTTTAAATTTAGAAAATTCCGAATAGTTTAGTCGTATTTTACTTGTTTATCAAAATTTTTGGACAAAAATATTTAGTCTGATATTAATTGATGTGAGGAATCGATTTTTGCTGTCAGTATTGACGTATCTTAAAAATATGTGCTGAACGGTAGTTAACTTGTTTTTCTTATGGACGCCATATTGAATTTTTGACGCATTAGAAAAAAAGGGAAATTCTCTTTACAACGATTTTTAATATATGGGGTTTTCATAAATAAATAAGATATTGAATATAATAAATTTTAATAAAAAAAAATCGAGTAGTAGAGTAGTTAATATTTCTTATTTTTAATACTTTTTGAAATAACAACAAACAGCATAGATAAAGCGATAACCAATAAATTTTATTTGGAACCTTTTACAACAGGATTTTTTTTCTTAATACATAATTTAAACGATTGTTTAAATAATTTAGCATGAAAATCTTGATTGTAAGCTGTCCACACAAATATGAATGTACAGAGAGGCGGAAAAAATAAAAGGGATAGAATACCTCTGTATACCTCTGAATGCAATAGTCGCGGAAGTATTGAAAATTTCACATTAAATTTGTGCTTTATATGTATAATTAGTATATAGGGTGTTCCGCGAGGAAGTGCATGAACTTGAAGAAAATATTCCTCAGCAATTTAAAATATAAACAAAATAATTATACAAAAACGTATGGATTTGAGATATATGCCTTTAAATTATGTATATGTACAGAGTGTAGCAGAAAAACACTTAAAATTAGTAGGAGTTCTTCATATTTTTGCCTGCTTCCTAGATGAGATACAGGTTGTTGGAAAATTGAAAAAAAAGCAGATATTTTTTTTCAACTATACAGATTTCAAAATCATTTGAATAATGAATAGGTTAACTTATAACAAAAATATAGTCATATTATTAAATATAAATGTAAACAAAATTATAAGCAGTTGCATACAATACAATAAGTCGAAAGTCGTCTATACAAGAATTTCGAAAAACGACGTCTAAGAAAGTTAGGAACCTCATTAAGAATAAAAAATAAGTGTGCTTTAATCATTCGGACCATTCGAGATAAAGTATTATTGAATCCAGTAGACCTTGATAAAAAGTGAAACGTCAAAGTGTAATACATCAAAACAACGTAAAAGTGGAAGTTATTTGCATTTTATAGTAATTATGGAATGTATAGTAAATGAGAGTTAGAACAGCCATTGTCCAGCTACAGCGTGTCAAAAATATAAAAAAAAAAATCAGTTTTTAATTTTTCATTCCTAAACCGCTTGAGATAATTTAACCAAATTCGGTGTGCATATTTAGTATAACAATATGTATGAAACAAAAAATTTCCAGCTTTAGGAACTTACCAGTGGCGGAGCCGGAGGTGTGGGTATCATCAATCATTATTTGCCGAAAAAATATATATCACCCTGTATAATGTTATAAATAAAATAGATCATAATATGCGCCATTGTATTATCTTCCCTTTTTATTTCTTTACACTTTTTTTACTTAAATTACTTAAACATATCTTAGGGAGGGCATGCAAAACAATAATAATAAGCCGTCATCTTATTTAATATTATGTATTGTCAAATTAAGCTTATTTTTTAAAATGGCTTATGAATTTGGTATGAAATGCTGAAATGGCCAATATGGTTTACATTTATGGCCTTGCTGATGGAAATGATACTGAGGCTAGGCGAATTTATATGCAAAGGTTTTCAAATCATCCAACTCCAAATTCAAGATTATTCAGAAATGTTTGTTCGACGTCTTTCGGAGTCAGGCTCATTTCAGAAAGGTCCAATTCCTGGAAGACCTTTGAGTTGGACCCATTCTACACGCCTATTCTACACGAAATTGAAGAAGACCCAAATACTAGTATTAGGAAGATCGGTGCAAATCTAAATGTGAATCATAAATTAGTTTGGTCCATTCTGAAGCATAAACAGTTATACCCGTATCACATACAAAGTGTTCAAGCCTTACTATCGCAAGACTATCCTGCTCGCCTACAATTTTGCCACTGGATTTTGCAAAAAATTGAATAAAATGTTGACTTTGCCACTGGCATATTGTTTAACGACAAAGCTAATTGTTCCAAAGATGCCATGATGAACTCCACAATAAACACGTTTGGTTTGATGAAAACCCTCATGCCATAATGGAATCGCGATTTCAACATCAGTTTTTTTTTAATGTATGGGTGGGTATTATTGGAAATTTTCTTGTTGGGCTTTACTTTTTACTAAGAAGTTTAACCGGGGCCTCCTACAGACATTTTCTTGAAAACGTTTTACCTGAACTATTTGACGATGCTCACGCATACGCTAAGAGAAAGAATGTAATTTATGCACGACAGGACTCCCCCATATTTTAGTTTAACCGTTCGTGAATTTTCGAGGCACTCAAGAACCCGGTCAACCAGGGCCACCCAGATTATCCTATATGAACCCTGTTAATATTTTGTTTGGGGACATCTCAAGACATTAATTTACAAGGTTCAGGAATCTGAGGAGCACTTACGTCAACAAATTATAGCTGGTTGTGATATGATAAAAGCTACTCCTGGAATTTTTGCACGTGTTCGAGCTGCAATTTCAAGAAGATCTGAAGCATGTGTTTTGGCTGAAGGTGTCCATTTTCAACATTTGTTATAATAAGTCGTAGTAAAGTAATTCCATTGTTATTGAATTATTTTGTTATTATTTTAAGTAATGTAATGAGTATCGTAAAAATGCACTTGATCAAATAAATCAATTTTGTTGTTAATCGGTTAGGAATACAAAAAAATGGAAAGAAACAAGAACTAGAAGAAAATAGTGAAGGCAATACAATGCATATCATGAACTATTTTATTTGTAGTATTACTGTAATACATATATATTTTTTTGCCAAATAATGATATCCACACTCCCGCCACTGGTAAGTTTCTAAAGCTAGTAATTTTTTGTTTCATACCTACTGTGATATGCACACCGAATTTGGTTAAACTATTCAAGCGGTTTAGAAATTAAGAATTAAAAACTGATTTGTTTTTAATTTTTGACACTCTATAGTTGGACAATGGCTGTCATAAGACCCTACATTTATATAACAAAAAAACCCTTTTTTTTTTGGCCACATAATACGCCTCTGGATGTTTTACCTCTACTGTATATGTATAATATTTTTAAAAAGAGTCATAGCGTAGAAGTTCAGAAATAGTCCAGTCAATAGAGGTTTTGTTTGTGACAAAAATACTAGTAGCAAACGGACTATGCTATCATATAAAAGACAGTCTGTAGATATACATATACTTGTACTTATGTTTCCTACTCCAATTTACTATGAATTACTTTTTTATAAACATTTTTATGCAAAAAAAACAAGTTTTTTGCTTATAAAACCTAAATTAACGAAGCATCAGTATGAATGCTATAAAGAAACAATTTGTAGAGAATCGAAATACGAATAAACGAGAGGTCGATCGATCCTATCAGATAATTAAAAACGAAGAAAACTCGGAAAAATCGGAAAATGAAGAGTTTTTTTTTAAATTCATTACTCCGCCATTTTTTAGGTTGTAGAGCGGACCCTGTGCTCAAAAGTAGTGAATTATATGAAGTGTGCACAAAGCAGTCGTTGTCGGACCATTAGTTTTAGCACAATTATTGTAATTTGAATTTTTTGGCGAACTATTTTGCAAATCTGGATGCGTTGTAGGTGGTCCAATTTTAATTTTTCAGCCGGATTTTAAAAGTAGAAGTGTAATAATAAACGTATATTCTAATTTTCAGATAAAATGTTGCAAAATAGGTGAAAAATTCCTCCAAATATGCTCAAAAACGATCGAGCGCGTGCACGCTGTCGAGGTCGGGAGATGAGGGGCAAGTGTACAATTTTAAATATTGTTAGTTAGAAGTATTGTAAGTGGTGAAACATAATAAATATTACCAATACACGGAATCACCATGATGTGGAACCTGTGGACATTCCTTGTTTTGTTCCTGCATTTTTTGACATCAAACTATACATCTCCCGACCTTCTTCCACTGCTCGACCGTGTATGCGCGCTCGGCCGTTTTTGAGCACGTTTGGAGGAATTTTTCACCTATTTCTCATCATTTTATCAGAAAATTAGAATAGATATACGTTTTGTAGTATTATACTTCTGCTTTCAAAATCCGACTGATAAATTAAAAACAGACCACACGCATCCAGAAACTTTGCAAAAAATTGCACCTATAAATTCAAATTGAATTGTGCTAAAACTTACTTAAGAAGGTACACATAATTCTCTACTGTTGTGCACAGGGTCAGCTGTACAACTTAAAAAATGGCGGAGTAATAAAATTAAAAAAACTAAATTTTCCAATTTTTCCGGGTTCTCTTCCTTCTTCGATAGAATTCAGATTGCTTCGTTAGTTTAGGTTTTATAAGCAAAAAACTAAAAAAATGCGTTTTTTGCATAAAAATGTTTATAAAAAATTAATTAATGGTAAATTGGAGTAGGAAACATGTAAGCATACAGACTGTCTTTTATATGGCACAGTGCTTTTGCTACTAGTATTTTTGTCACAAAATCACTGATTTTATTCTCTATTGATTGGCCTAAAAGGAGTGCCCCTCATATCTACGAGCAAGGTCTTGTACTACCACATGTAGGTATTACCCAACAAAATTTTATTACCTGTTATTATGCGTTCTTAAAATATGAAAGAAATATATATATTTTTATCAAAAAATTTGAAGATATCTCGGAACACTGCGTTTTCGGATAAACTTGTTTATTTTTATTGCTGGAGAACAATCTCTTAAAATTTGTGCACTTCATTGTGAGACATATGTATAAACATTATATTTTTTTAGCATAATGGATATAGAAGCAAGGGCAGTAGTTACTACCGTAGCTAAAGTAGAAGTTGTAGGAAACCACATAGTCAGTTTTCACACATCAGGTTTTATTTTTAGCAACTGGAATAAAATTACATTTGATGACAACATCATAATACATTTATATGCTAATTTCATGGAAGCCCCACTAAATTCAGAAATTGAGATGTTTTCTTTCAGAGGAAATGAAATGTACATTACTGATCAGTCAGCATTAAATTATATTTCAGAACTGGACGAGAAAATACTAGTATTTGACGACAATTTTTTTAACAAGTCATGTGAATGTTCAATTTATGATTGGCTAGAGGAAATAACAAACAGTAGTCAGAAAGCTAAAGTTCTCATGAATACAAGTTTTTGTCTCATAAACAATTTTTTATCTCAATGTTTTTCAATTCAAATTGGTATGATAAATATGCTTAATTTTACGGAAAAAGTAAGCAATAATTTAACAAGTTGTAAAATTTATAACACCGAAACAAAAAGTTTCAATGAAACTAATACATTTTTTTTGCAAACTAATGACACCGAAAATCCAGATTGGTTTATATTAATATTTTTAATGGTAGGAGTATTTCTTATAATTATAATTTCAACATTTGTACTTTTAATTATAAAGAGAATTAGATGGTTGAAAAGAAAAACATATTTTAGAAATATGCAGTATAGTACTGACCCAAAAAGAACTGATAAAGAAAATTCAATAGATACTGAAGATGAAAATGTGAAATTAGAAATACCTGAGGAACTTACTATTGAATTTCTTCAGATTCTGTCAAAGAGACTGGATGATCCAAAAACCCATCACGAAGCATCAGAAATGATAGAGAGATTATATGAAATGTTTATTATCGATGAATAATTACGAAAACAATAATAAGCAAGATGAAGAACCTCATTTATATGAAGAGTTGGGAAATTTAAGTTTGCAGATACCTCCTCCGCCGTATGAAGATGAAAAATATCTACATGTCAACGAACCTAGAAATATATTGAAATTAATGGAGGAAAAGTTTAATATGCAGTTTATTGACAGTGATTTAAAAAAGTTAAGTTCAACTCTAGCAGGGGAGTATTCTGAGCCCACAGATGCAGAAGTGCATTTATATTCAGAATTGAAACAAAAAAAAAGAAAAAAATAATGATGGCGGTAGACAATCAATTGCAACTAATTCTAAAGAAATTCTGACTTTACTGTAAAGTGCACCATATAACTCAATATATGAACCAGGACCCTCTTTCATAAATTGACAATTAGTAGTCAAAAATAAAAATTTAATATTTTTTTAGTGTAGCGAAGCTCATCATTTCTTAAATAATATGGATATTGTTTTAATGCAGAAAACACTATATAGGATGTATCAAAAACAATGTAAATGAGAGTCGATAGTACTGTAAGAAATGAGGAAGATTCATGTCCCAAGACAATTTTATAGAGAACATGAAAAGCATTAAAAGATTATCTAAAAATACAAACTATTTTAAATAAAAATGTAGTCTTTGAAGTTGAAATTATTGATGTCGCCTAAATGTGACGGTGTTATTCTGTAATTTTCTTACAGTGCAGTAAATTTAAAGTGACAACAAATATGACAAGATGTGAGCGTAATGTTTACAGAAGTTCATTTAAATATAAGAATAGCGAAGTAGAAAAAGGCAATATTTAAGAAATTGAAGGGATTAATATCATCTGCTAGGTAATTAAGTCTGTATCTAATAGGTTCAATATACGTTGAAATTTGTATTATTGCTAGAGACATGTCTTAACATATTACTGGCATGTCTTAGAAACCAAAACATTTTAATTGGCTATAACTATAGTCGGTAGACAGTAAAGTGGTTCATTGTTTCATAAAATATTGTTTTTATCATCATATTTTTAGATGGCACGGTAATTATATAATCTCTGAAACAAAAAAATGTATGCATCGAATACAAAATCAAATTCGCTTAATCACAGACATTTGCAATTTTGTTTATTGCTCTTCAAGAGAATAATGTCATGTAATGTAAGTTTTTTTTTTAATACCTACTTTTTTATATACAAAAACTTGAAAATTAAAACACACCATTTCATTCGACCGTCACTAAATATTGAAATAAATAACTTTATAAGATTATACACTTTATTACACCAGACTAAGGCACTTTACGAACACTCTTGTAAACAGCACAGATTTGGCTAATCTCCATTGCCTTTCGGAAGCGTTCGGAACATGATGGGATTCTGTTTATGTTTAAACTGTGACAGTGACTGTAGTATAATTCAGCTAAACTAGGTCAATGTCAGAGGTCATTGGCACTGAAATTCATAAATTAAATACATCGCTTAAAAAATATAGTAGCACATAATTGTTCGTAAAAACTTGAAACAATTTAAAAAATATATTTTATATAAATGAGGATAGATCTTCATTTATTTTTTTGCCTTTTTTATTCCTTTTTTAACACAAACCAGAAACTGCAAAAATTGCACCTATAAATTCAAATTGAATTGTGCTAAAACATACTTAAAGAAGGTACACATAATTCTCTACTNCAGAAAACAATATATAGGATGTATCAAAAACAATGTAAATGAAAGTCGATAGTACTGTAAGAAATGAGGAAGATTCATGTCCCAAGACAATTTTATAGAGAACATAAAAAGCATTAAAAGATTATCTAAAAATACAAACTATTTTAAATAAAAATGTAGTCTTTGAAGTTGAAATTATTGATGTCACCTAAATGTGATGGTGTTATTCTGTAATTTTCTTACAGTGCAGTAAATTTATAGTGACAAAAAATATGACAAGATGTGAGCGTAATGTTTACAGAAGTTCATTTAAATATAATAGCGAAGTAGAAAACGGCAATATTTAAGAAATTGAAGGGATTAATATCATCTGCTAGGTAATTAAGTCTCTATCTAATAGGTTCCATATACGTTGAAATTTGTATTATTGCTAGAGACATGTCTTAACATATTACTGGCATGTCTTAGAAACCAAAACATTTTAAATGGCTGTAACCATAGTCGGTAGACAGTAGTGGTTCATTGTTTCATAAAATATTTTCTTTATCATCATATTTTTAGATGGCACGGTAATTATATAATCTCTGAAACAAAAAAATGTATGCATCGAATACAAAATCAAATTCGCTTAATCACAGACATTTGCAATTTTGTTTATTGCTCTTCAAGAGAATAATGTCATGTAATGTAAGTTTTTTTTTAATACCTACTTTTTTATATACAAAAACTTGAAAATTAAAACACATCATTTCATTCGACCGTCACTAAATATTGAAATAAATAACTTTATAAGATTATACACTTTATTACACCAGACTAAGGCACTTTACGAACACTCTTGTAAACAGCACAGATTTGGCTAATCTCCATTGCCTTTCGGAAGCGTTCGGAACATGATGGGATTCTGTTTATGTTTAAACTGTGACAGTGACTGTAGTATAATTCAGCTAAACTAGGTCAATGTCAGAGGTCATTGGCACCATAGACCTAGTAAACTATGGACTGGCCCTAGAAAGAGAGGTCAATCGCGCTGATATGTGCAAGGCAGATGAAGCTAGTTGACGCAAATACCGGTAAAACAAATGATGGTACATGGGTATACCGGTACAAAATGCCGTAAACAAACTTTGAAGTAAATGTCATGTATTGACATTATTGATTGATTTCTTGAATTTTTGTGTGATTTACTTAGTGTATGTGAAAGAATCGTAAAAACTAAATATGGTGCAATCGTGTTCTGCGATAAATTGCGTAAAGAGACATTTAAGTGGAGAAAAAATTAAATTTCATACGTAGGAAATGTGTTACTCTTCAAATTATTTTTTAACATCAAACCGAATATAACGAAAAAGTTTTAACTGAAATGTGCTGAGCAAAAATTCTCTTCAAATAATATGTTCTGCAAAGCAAGAAAATATGAAATATTTGAAACAACTACGTCAGAAGAGCTTGCAGTAATTTTAACCGATCGAGTTTACGATATGAGGAAAATAAATGGAGAAATACAGAAATAAGGCACTATAAAAACTATTTGGAATATTATAGCTAAAACGATTCAAATATTGTACTGTAATTAGGCCAGTAATATAACAAACCCTTTTACATACCTACACTACTGGAAAAAATGAAATTTGTTTGTCTTTTAGTCTCTATATTATTTTTATAGTCTTTGAATACGGCCCAACAGAAAAAAGGGGTTAGGAATCGAGTATAGCTAGCTGATTGGTTGAATTAAATGTAGCGCGCTGCAGTCGAAATTCTGTGAACGAAGCTTAATCCCTTACTAGCTCCATCTCTCTGGCACACGTCTAAGCGATTGCCGTTAATAGGCGAAATGACAGTTGGGCGAGTCCAGTACGTTTATAAGGTCTATTATTGGCACTGAAATTCATAAATTAAATACGTCGCTTAAAAAATATAGTAGCACATGTTTTTGTTTGTTTGTTTGTTTGTTTGTTTGTTTGTAAAAACTTAAAACAATTTAAAAAATATATTTTATGTAAATGAGGATAGTATCTTCATTTATTTTTTGCCTTTTTTATTTCTTTTTTAACACAACAAAATAATTATTTTAATACCTAAATTATTTGCAAATAGTATTAGTATCTACATGGTTAATTCGTCCACATCGTCACCAAAAAAATGTGATGACTTTAAAATAACACGTCATTGTCATAGAAAAGCAATCTGTTTTCGCTGAATTATTTTTCACCACGTATATTAATTAATATTTAATAAATCATGTAAAATATTATATATTTCTTTAAAAACAATATAATGTTTAATGGCTGACGCTTCGACCAGTCATATCAAAAAAATATGTTGACTGAAATAATACGTCGCTAAGTTATACAAAATTAATCTGTTTTACTAAGTTATTTTCCGTTGTAAATTCGTATAATGTAGGGTGATGAACAACAGGCAACGCTGATAATGTAGGAATACAACTTAATATCCTGGTGCCCCGATTTACGCTTCCCAGTTACACACAAGAATTAAAGTACAGTTTAGAAAACTAATTACAACTCGACTATTCAATTGATTAAGATTTAATTATGTCTGTTATATTTTCTTGTAGAAGAATATTAATTAGGTGGTAATTCAGAATATCATTTATAGAGAACACTCCACTCCCAATTTGTTACGTTTCAGAAATAAATAAAGCATTGATACTGATCCGATAAATCTGAAAATTTGTTAACCTAGCAAAGGCAGTGAGGTCAACACAGATAACATATTTAGAATTATATGGTACTTCCGGTTATACTTTCTTATGTTAAATGGGACACCCTAAATATTATTACATTTTCGAATTCTACGTGAAATTTAAGGATCACTATCAAATATTCCCTATACCTAGGAGTTATAGATTTTGATATATTAATTTTTAAAGAAAAAATTTAACAGATGCAAGGGTCCGTGGAGATGCTAGTAACTCTTTTCAAGAGCGTGGTATCAAGTTTATGGTACATGTAAAGGGCGTAGGTAACACTAAATTATGGAATACCAACAAATTAAAACATTTAATACTAGGTGTTTAATTTTTGCTCTTACATTTTGATAACTTCAAACAGCTATAACTTTAAGTTAAATGGAACACCCTGTATTTTTCACTCTGTCAAATGCAGATTGAAATTTCCTTTCAAGCCATACAAGCATTCTTTGGGTTGTCGTTACTAGATGACGAGATATTTGCAATTTTCTATTTTATGGACAGTTCTTCTCGTATCAGACCTATTAAAATCCACTTGATATCACGCTCCTAAAAAGAGTTACTACGATCTCCGCGGATCTTTGCATCTGTGAATTTTTTTCTTTAAAATTTAATATCTCAAAATTCATATCTCCTAGACATAGGGAATATGTAATAAAGTGACAGTTGGCCCTACTGTCTTTGTTAGGTTGCTAAATTTTCAGATTTATCCGGTGATCCGATATTCCGAGATATCGATAGTGGCGATTCCTGGTGGGACACCCTATATATATATAAAAAAAATAAATCAACTCTACTTGCAATAAAATAAATATATTTGTATGAAATAAACTTTTAACTTCATAATTTTCTATTAATGCTGTTTGATCACAGTTTAGAGGGCATCTTATCTACAATACAATATACTTTCGATTGAACCGGATAATTTGATTAGCGCCCTTGAATAGTGTATAAAATACTTTAAATAAAAATATATCATAAACGTATTTATAAGTAATAGAGCGTAGCAAATAAGTTGTCTAAAATTTAATTATATTATCTATATGATGCATAACATATTTTTGTTTCAGGGATATTTTTTTACACAGCAATGTTATCTACAAATATTTACTGCCCTTCGCTAATAGTGATTTAAAATGCGTTAATTTCTAATGCCGTTCGTTGTCTGTCTCAATTTCAAACGGGAACCTTACACAGATTTAGTGTAAGGGCAAATATCAGTTGCGTTTTGAAATGCACAAATCAAAAAGAGAGCGCACTTGATAAACTGAAATGGAAATGCAGATAACGGTAACCCACAGTTTCCCACTCCACTACATTACCAGTGCGCATCTTATTCTCGAGGCTTAAATGAATTTGATTTACCGGTACGTGTTTGTATATTGCAATCCTCTTAAAAAATGGTAAAATACTTCGATGTTTGTAGGCAAGAATATTAATAACAGTAACATTTTCATTGGCAGGTTAGTAAAAGTTGTCTGTCAGTATCTAAATAAAAGTAAGGAAAGTCGCTGCAGACTGTTCAGAATATAATTAAATTGACTTATTTCTGAAATAACTTAGTATTTTTCAGGTTTTTTAAGAAATGAAAAAAACTTCAGAAAAGTTAGTACCCGTACAATGCCTTTGAAATATATCAATATACCATCTAAAAATTACTTATACATATTATGAATATTAAAATTAACAATTACTTAATGTAATATTAATTAATTAATATTAATATTAATTTAAGTGCAAAAATAATGAGTAAAAATATTATAAATCTGGAAGAAAAATAATCCATCACTGAACTAGTAATGTATAGATAATTAACACAATATAGTCGTACTATAATTTGGTGTAAATAGAAAACTTTAATATTTATGAACGCTTTTATTCAGTAGCCATAAAAACACTTAATTCTCAAATTGTGTATGCAAATTTCCAAGATCATATTTGATTTAATTTTTAATATTAAACATGAATATAATGCCAAATGTAATTAAAAAAGTCTGTGCTAATGAACACCTATCAACTTTTGAAATAATTTCCAAAGGTGCATTTTGTAAAATGTAAAATTAGTATACGAAGAATAATGTCTATACAGTGTATCCCACCGGGAATCGCCGCGATCGAAAAGTACTTATTTGAAAAATTTGAAAATTTGGCAACTTATCAAAGTTAGTAGGGGAAACGCAACTAAAATATTTTCAAGGTCATAACACTTCCGGTTATACCGGAAGTCGACACCATCTTCGTTATTTTAAATGGAACACCCTATATATTTTTGCATATTTAGATTCTACTTGAAATTTTAAGGTCACTTTGTATAACAAACCTAGTTCCTAAAATTTATAGTTTTTGAGATATCGACATTTTCATGAAAAATTTGACAGGTGCAAGGTTGTGCGGGATCCTTTGTATTTTATTCCAGCAACTAGATATCAATTTGAGATTCGGTATGTGAGTAGAACACGTATGGAGCAACCTTACACAATATCCATAAATTAGAAAATATGATA
>NW_019417000.1:50003-114492 GCF_000390285.2 Anoplophora glabripennis | reverse complement strand
TCTGGGGTTTTATTAAAGAGAGAGTTTATACCACTACTGTGGACACAAGGGATGAACTTATTCGTCGGATTCGGAACGCATGCAGTGAAATCAGAGACAATAACTTAATTCAAATGAGACGTTCTATTCAGCGTCGGTGTCAGTTATGTATCGAAGAAAATGGTTTACATTTCGAACATTTGCTTTGATGTAATATGGTTTTCGTTATTTATTTTTGTATTTATTTTCATTTAATTAATTAAAAACAATTTTAACCGAATTTTTGAACTACATATTTAATTTAGTTGTAACACAATGTTTAAAAATTATTATTTGACTTCTAAACAGTATTTTCGGTTTTTCTTGAAAACGCCACCTCCTATCGACTTTGGACAAGAGGGCCTTTTCTGGGTAAAATTGAATGCTCTTTCATATTTTTCGAAAACATTTGCAAAATATCAAATCGGCTATACTTTTTTTTATAAAAATATGCATAGAGACCCCTCTATCTCCACCACTGGAACTAATATGCGATGATTTTCTGTGTCAAATTATTTGCCCTCAAATACTAAGTCTTTCGCCGCAACATGATGATTTATTTTGTCAGCGGTTATTTAGTTTAAAAATAAATAAATAAAACAAAAATAAAATTGAACGCTTTGTTTCTCTGAAACGAAGCGTTTTAGGACCCATATATATAGGAACTTTTAGACTCAAAATGAGGTCTTCTACTGATTCCTGAAGTCCTGCTATTTAAATGTATGTGAGACACCCTGTATATGTACTTCTATATCATACAATGTTTTATAATAAAAATAAACTGTATTAATTACCATGTAAGTTGCACTGATATATTTGTCTATCATTAAATATTTATTCAGATATTCCTTTATGAAAGTTGCTTATAGTTAAAACTTTCAACATACGAGGAATTTCTTGTACTACTGTGATAATGTATAGGCTTACTTATGTAAATGTTTATAGTTGTATATTTTGTAATTTAAATATATGAAGATTTCTAAGTTACTAGTTTTTCTATACTATACGGGATGTCCCTGAGTAGATGTTACAAACTTTAACAGTAAATAACTCTGGAACACCATGTATGTTACGCTATTATCCTCCAAATTATAATAATACGTAAAAAATTAATCTAAAACTTTATTTGATTTATTACTTCCGTGATCTGCTTATACAAATATGTACTTATTTTATATTAATAATACTATAAATACCAAAAGTATACCTTCTGAAAAAAAAAACTATGTGTTTAGCAACTTACAAGTTTCCAAATATAAATTATATGAATATAAATTGCTCATCGCTAGAGATGTCAATCATTACAATAACTCACAAGCCACGATATTCGAAAAACGTACTGTAAGGGATTTGACATGTTGTTAAGCTGCCACTACTACAAAAGCAAATATCTAACGATAATAATATTAGTAATATTTATGTCAATATTTTATATAAGGAAAATGTGGATTCTGACAGGCAAATAAATGTGGCTAATTACTCTCAATTTAATAAGTTGAATATTAAGTTAGAACCACTAATGTTGTTAAAGGATTTTCTCCAAGGGTTGAGAGAATAAGGTCTCATATACATGACAATAACGTGCTACGACAAGGGCAGGCCTTACAAGAGACCTAGTAGAAAGACCAGAGGTGCAGCTGCCTTTGACGTAGCGGCTTTGGATACCACACGAACTCCTAAAAATTGTTCCTAACGGAAAGGAGTCGCCAGGTAGTCAAAGGATTGGTAGTGACTGGGAGAGTCGTGCATGAAGATTATGATAAGGAGTTGTTTGTTTTAATTCATCTAAGCAGGAGATAGTTATAAGAAAAGTCGAATATTATTCAACTGTTCCATTGTAATATAATTATAATGTAGTGGGTGATGTAGAAATATGAGACAGTGAAAGAGAATAAATATATTTATTGAAAATATTTGCGAACTTATTGACTTCCAAGATTGACCGCTTATTCCTGAGAATACCCACTGAAAGCATAAAACTCTTCAGATGTATTAGGATGTAATCAAACAATATTAAAATTTTAAGTGTTTTATTCAATATACACATGTAACAAGTAACATAGACCTAGACCAAGTAAGTTTTGAACAGGTAAAACCAAACCTTGACCAATTCCACCTTGGGTTTGTCTTCTTCAAATTCACCTTACTCAGGCTTGGCTACACAATAAATAAATAAAAAATAAATGCAGGCCGCAAAATTCAAAAACTCTGTGCGTGACCAAATCCTGAACTAAACCCTCCGGTCATTATCAACATACTTTTGTGCGAAATTTCATACAACAGTCTATTAAAACCTGGCGGAAAAATCCTAAACTAAATCCACTGGTCATTGCTCAAAGCTCGTATTTCAGGTGCGTAATTAAACCACCACAGCAACATCTATTAAACGCGGGCTGTAAATCTCGAAACTAAACCCTCTGGTCATTGTCGACATACTTCTTCAGTTCAATTCATGGCGACCTTAAACTGATCCCCCTTATCTATGGTCACTTCGGATGAACATGCCATCGAAATGTCACAGAATCCCGCCAGCTATACTACTGATTTATTTGTGATAGCTGTAAGTAGAATACCTAACGATTATAAGAATGTTATTTTATTAAGTGTTCAAATTGGTTTCCCTTCGCTTCCATACAATAATAAAACCTTTGCTCCATTTCCGAACGAACATTTCTAAGCATTTCGAGTGTTATCTGACGACCTCTTCGTAATCACTAAGTCAATAAAAATTGTAATGTGATACCATATTCCCTTTAAAATCGTAATGTCGGCAAAAATAATAATTTAATAAAATTTTAATGTGATATTCCATTTTCTGCAAAATCGCTCTAATTACCAAAACAAAAATTACAATGTCTTATCTCATTTTTTATAAAATTGCGAAGGCAGCAAAGACAGTAATTTAATATTTCATGTAAGCGGTACAAAATTGGCGTTTGGAATTTCAACATAGCCGGCCAGCCTTAGGCGACTTTGTTTGGGTTATAAGTAATGAATAGGCGTTATTTCAATATAAACATTTGTGATTTGAAAGCAGACAGAATACTCCTGAGACATTTGTTAATATACCGTGAACATGTTAACACGCTGTGAATTACTCTTCACCTATTATATTACCAGTTTTTACTTTAATTGTTTAGTATTTAATTTTCTTACATCTCAGAAGTGGGATAAAGAGCAAATACAAAAGTTAAATAAACAAATATCAAATAAATAAGTGACGATATCAGTGACTTCAGTTTTGTCGTGATTCATGAATAGACACAGTGAAGCATTATCAACCCCAACACTCAGCACCTCCAGAGCAATGGTGCATACCTTAACAGTGGAACACATGCAAAAACAGATAGACCACTTGCGTGAGGTGCAGGCTCATGCAGGCCAATAAAACCATCCAAAGACCAAATTGGACACTTTATAAAGATGACAGATTATTATCTGATTTTGATCCAAGCGATGATAACCAAAATGTTACTGGTTAAATAAAGTAAATGAATGTGCTCGTAACGTGCACTGGGACGAGATAACGACCATTTACTTGGCTTTGGGTAAATTAAAGGGGATTGCTAAAGTATGGTACGATGGTTTAAAAACTGCGCAGTATTCATGGGTTCAATGGGAACATTTATTAAAAACTACGTTTCCTGGGAAGTTAAATTTTGGTCAATCATTTCACGAAGCAGAGTCCTATAAAGCCTATCCCGGGGCAAGATTTGCACGGGTATTGTTTTATAAAGTTAACTAAACTAAACAAACTTCGGTTAAATCTGACAGACGAACAAATTATAGACGTAATCATAGATGGTATTCAAGACAACCAAACTCGACTCACCCTACGGGCGGCTAATTGTACGGCATTCGTTGATTTTGCAACTTATATAAAAAAAATTTCGAGTGCCAAACAAGAGCAAAACGCTAAACCACGCTCATATAGAGGGGATCGAAAGCGATCTTTTGATGACAACAAACAACGAAGTGATAGAACAGAAAATTCAAGAGAGTCAGTTCGGTGGCAAATTAAATGATATTATTGTATTATTAAATCCAATTGGATTTAAACAGTCTATTTGTCCACAAAAGAAAAATGCTATAACTAAATGTTCTTTTTGCAATAGAAATGTCATGTAGAAAATAATTGTCGAAAAAAAAAACGGTTTAAGGAAAAACATGATTCATACAAAAAGCGTAAATTTGTTGGTGTGATTCCATGTGTATGTTTGCCCACATGATGCCTCGTAGACGTTCATCTATGCATCTATGAGATGCCCCATAGAGGTTTGATTATGGGATGATTGGTGTGTTTCCAAGTGATTGTTTAACCACATGATGCCTTGTAGTTGTTTATCTATGAGATGTCCCATAGAGGTTTGATTATGGATGATTGGTGTGATTCGTGATTCTATGTAGATGTTTGGCCACATAATGTCTCATGTATGTTTCCCTATGGGGAGTGCGTATTTGCATGTGTTGATTCATACTTTGCATGAATATCTTCTTGTTATGATTGCTTTATGCTTTTTACTCTTCTAAACTCTTGTACTTGACTCCTGTATCTTTATGCTTACTGATGAGAATGTTGAGAAAGTTTTACATATTTTGTAATGAACTTTATTTTTATTGATGTTCATTAGGCTTCTGAATCCAGTTTTAACCTGATTGAGGACAATCAGGAACATCAGGATGGCCGACTGTAAGCGGTACGATTGGCGTTTGGAATTTCAACATAGCCGGCCAGCCTTGGGCGACTTTGTTTGGGTGATAAGTAATGAATAGGCGCTATTTCAATATAAACATTTGTGATTTGGAAGCGGACAGAATACTCCTGAGACAATCATTAATATACCGTGAACATGTTAACACGCTGTGAATTACTCTTCACCTATTATATTACCAGTTTTTACCTTAATTGTTAGCACATAATTTTCTTACATTCATTTCTCTAAAATAATTAAGTTAACAAAAAACAATAACTTATCAAAAATTGAAATACAATACCTTTCTTTTCTCTAAAATCGCTCTCAGCAAAAACGGTAATTTGGTATTTTAAATAATTGAGTCAACAAAATTTGTAATGTGAAAACTTACCGTGTAAGTAATCATTGCTGACGATGCAAAGAAAAATATTCTTTAGGACTAGAAAGATTGAAATACTTGCTTGTAGATACTGAATAAAGTCGAGTTTAAAATACTTATAATTATACATTTCCATTTTTCTATTATTATTTTTTTAGCCAATATGCATAAATAAATGCTAGGAATTGCAACAGAAACTTGGCAACGAACGAGTATGCCAAGTTTATTATTTGTAAGTTGGTCTTGTCATGTATACAGGGTGATTCAGAACTTATCAAAAAAAATTTGGGAATAGATGCGGCATGAGAAATGGAGTCAATATCGTAAAAAAAATTGTAAAATCCTTATAGTTTCCGAGAAAAAAATTATTGAAATTATAGTACATTCAACGACTACATAGCTAGACAACTGTAGTCTCTAGCGTCATTCGCAATGCGCGTGGAAACCCACGTGGCCTCAGCGACTCCGAATACTGAAATATCGGATTTTGCAATCGTCGTTGCAATAGTATTTACCTGTTATCTGTTCAATAGTTTTTTTAGTAGTTAGTGTCAAAAATGGGTAGTTAGTGTCAAAATTGGTTTGCGTGTATAGCAACTCGGAGTTCATGGATATCGTTTTAATTTATGGTGAAGCATTTGCGATATGGTGAAGCAAGACAACATTTGTATTAGTTCGTAAGACGGACCCAAATGTGTTTACACGTTGGTGGATACAATTTTGAACAATTGTAACATCCGGTATGTCAAATGATTTTATTATTTAAAAACACAAATTAATTGTATTAATTAATAAAGGCAAAAGCAGTTGAATTTGCCGATATAAAATAGCTGCGATAAAATTCTATTTACATATTTCTTTCCTTGCGAAAGTTTTTGTCCGTTTTTATCACACCGACATGCCGGTCGCATTGTACGAGGTCAGGTTTTACAGTGGACCAGTTTCCAGTGCCGTACAGAAGTGTATTTTTAAATCATTTTCGAACTGCCCTTTTTGATTTTCTCTTTACAAAATTGTATTTGTAAGGGTCCCCTGTACATCCAGAAATTTTTTTTGGATAAGTTCTGAATCACCCTGTATGTGATCGCTCTCACAGCTGATTGCTTTAACCTCTAAAATGTCGAATGAACAGAGTCGGTAGAAAGGAAAATTTATAACCAAAAGAAAGTATGAGTATGACAGATATGCTGAAATAAGTAAATTCTGTTTTAATCCTTAAGCACTCAAACTTATAAAGCAGGAAAAAGGCTGTTGAAGAGAAAAGTGTGGAGCCATCAGAACCTTCACACACGGTTCGAGAGCATCAACTAATCGACATTGCAACTTTTACGTATTTTAGACGATCTACAAACCGTGATCACGAAGTGATTCGCGTTGTAAAGTTTATATACGATTTATTTTATTATTCCAAATTGAATCACACAAACACAAGTTTAATGTAATCCATTTCTAATGACTAATGCCCGTATGCACCGTATAATTTTAAGTCTCGTTTTTAGCATAATAATGATTATAATTCTTATTATTTTTACAAAAAAGTAACGGTAAAAGTCGACCTTGTAGACTTGTAACCCATAGTTTCATTCGGCTTAAGAGTTAAGACAGCTTAACTTCACGTTTTCGTATGCACCGTTCTCTTTTGCCGGCTTAAGCCTTTCTAATGTTAAGCCCACAATTTTGGCGGCTTAAACTTGAGATTGGCTACTTAACCTCAAAACAATTTTTGTTTTGCTACGACAGATTATTGTTATTTTTATTCTATATAAAGATCATAATTAAATTTGCACTATGGAGATTGAAGATGAGATGTTTGTTGAATATGATTTGGATATCTTGGATATTATAGATTATGGTTTTCCACGTAGATTTTATAATCGACAAAATCATTTTGAAAATATGGATAACATATCATTTTTTAGAAAATTCCGACTACAAAAAGAAACTGTTTTACATGTGTTAGAACAAATTGAACATAATCTTGAGTTTAACAATGATTTGTAAGTATACCACTTTAATATAATATTATACATTATTTTTGTTCGTCAATTCACGTAAATAGATAGATACATAGACTGTGATTTTTAATAAAATCTTTATGACGTTCCTAATCTTTTTCATTATTTATTAACATATTTTAGGAATAATAGTGTTTCTACTATAAATCAACTTTTGACGCACTGCGGTTTTATGCTACATATGGCCATCAAACTGCAATAGGAGATTTTATGGGAATGCACCAATCATCAGTTTCAAGAATAATTACTAAAGTGTCACAAGAACTCGCCATATTGAGACCCCTGTATATTAAAATGCCAAATCGCCAAGAACAAATACATATTCAAAGTAGATTTTACGACATATCTAGATTTCCACGTGCAATTGGGTGTATAGATGGAACACATTTCAAAATACAAAATCCAGGTACAGTTGGTATTTGCTAGGATTATTATTTTATTAATCTTGTTTTTTTATAGGGCAAGATGATGGTGAGCTTTTCAGAAACCGAAATGGATATATTTCCATTAATGCTCAAGTTTGTGATGCCAACTTAAACATAATGGATGTTGTAGCCCGTTGACCTGGATCTACCCATGACATGACCATTTTTAATAACAGTACAATTCGAGCACTATTTGAGGCTTGTGAATTTGAAAACAGTTTTCTTCTAGGTACATTTTTCATTGCTTTTAATGTCGTCCTACAACTTATATTTTTTTAGGTGATAGTGGATATGCATTAAAGCCTTATTTACTTACGCCTCTTCTGAACCCTGTAAGCCCTGAAGAAATACGTTACAACGAGGCACATATTAGGACCAGAAACCCGGTGGAGAGAACATTAAATTTGGTGTTTTAGCGTATGGATTGCAGTTTAAACTAGATAATGCTCTGGCAACGATTATTGCTACTGCTGTGTTGCATAACATTGCTCAAAGGCAAAATAAAGGAGAGCCACCTCCACCAGAACACATTTTATTGGGCAAGGTACCAGTACCAGAAAATAGGGTGAATCGAGATGGGGCCAATCAAGACAATAGAAGAAATTTAATAGCGAATTTTTTTGCAAATTTATAAAAATGAGAAAAATAAAAAACGTACAATAATATTTATTAACTTTTTATTTTAAATTATTGATTCTAATTACTTCGTTTGGCTTTTAACTCTTCTTCCGATAATTCAATTTCGAGTTTCTTTTTTTACATTCAGTAAATGTTTCTTCCCTGTTCAATTTGCTGCTCCACTAAAACAAGTCGATGATACAAAAGAATATTATATTTTGCAGCGTGATGAAGTAAGAGTTTTCACACCAGTTATTGGTCACACGTCTTTTCTTTCTTCAGCAATCTTCTTTCTAATATCTTTCTTTTTGTTGAAGTACAATTTTTTCAATATATCTGCACATCGAAATCGATGGGTTGACAGCACTGAATTCACTTTCGATGCTTTTCCAAGCAAAGTCCCGCTTTTGGAGTGACGCCGTCTGTTTTTTTATCCTCCAAGACACCACCATAGTTGTCTGCAATTAGCCGAAACAAGAATGATTTTTCAGCATTGGTGAAATTGTGAGATCTCTTCTTGTTTTCCATTATAAGTATACAACTATAACGAAACTTTATATAAATATAGTTCACGGAAACACTCAGTCACAAGGTTCAAAACAAATTAGCAATATTCTAGGATACCGAAAATTCAGTGAAGTCTACTCAAATTTATTTCCATCTTTTCACTTACCTGTTTTAGCCTTATTGTAAGAATAAACGACTAAGTAATATCACTTTATTATTTACAATTTATATTTTTCGTTACAGCAGCGGCTTGAAGTCATACATTGTTTATTATTAACAAAAGACATACATTGTCCTGACTACAACTAAGGATCACACTACTACGATCTTATTCTATCAACTGTCATAAACAGTGCTACCGTTAGTCGTAACTTGTCCGTCACCCCGGTTAGGTACACTTTTTCGCGAACTCGCACTCAAACCCGCACTGGGAGCATCACTTATTCTAACACGCCCCCTTGATGCGATACAGTAAAAGAAGTTTTTCGAAGTGGTACTAACTTAGCTAAATAGTTAGATTTAAACATTGTCTGAATGTACAAAATTTGGTTTTTCTAAGAGATTTGGTAAATATATCAGCTAAGTTTTCATCACTTGCTACTTTTACAATATTAAGAACATTACTAGCTACATAATCGTGAACAAAGTGAAAAGCAACACTAATATGTTTGGAATTTTTAGTAAAGTTTCCATTTTTAGCTAAAGCTACTGCTCCGCTATTGTCCTCATAAATATTTACAGGTAATATTTTGTCAACATCTAAACCCAACTCTACTAAAATTTCTATTAAATACAATACTTCCTCAGATGCATCTGCTAGAGCGTAGTATTCTGCGTGGGTGGACGCCCTTGACACATTTTTTTGTTTTTGAGTTTTCCATAACACTGGATTACCAAAGATTTTAATAATGAATCCAGTAGTGGATTTAGAGTCTGTGACGTCTGATGCCCAGTCTGAATCTACATAGCACTCTATAACATTATTATTATTCCCAAGATACATCAATTTTAGGTTTCGAGTATGGTACAAATAAATTAAGATTCTTAGAGCATATTTGAAATGAGTATTGTCATAACAGTTCTGGAATCGGCTTAAATAATTAACGCTGTATGATATATCGGGTCGAGTTCCTGATGCAATAAATAGTAAAGCACCTATTAAATTTCTATAGGGCAAATTTATTTCCTGATCTGAAGGCAATAACTTAAGATTCTGTTCCATTGGTGTATGATAAGGATTTGAATCCACAACTTCAAATTTATGTGCTAAGCTTTCAATATAATTACTTTGGCATAATGTCATAGATTTTGTTTTCATATTGTAATTTATATCGATCCCTAAATAATTTGAAATTTGTCCCAAGTCTTTCATTTTAAATTTACTATTTAATTTATCTTTAACTTGATTAATTGTTTTAAGGTTGTGACCACACACTAACATATCATCGACAAAAATGATTAAGTAAATATTTTCTCGTTTTTGGACATACAAACAATTGTCTCTTCTTGATCTATTAAAACCTAACTCATTAATAAAATCGTTGAAACATTCATACCAGTTTCTAGGGCTTTCTTTTAAACCGTATAGCGATTTTTTTAGTTTGTATACTTTGTTTACATCTGTTTCGAAGCCTTTCGGTTGTTCAACATATACCTCGGATTTTACTTTGCTATTTAGGAAAGCCGTTTGAACGTCCATTTGATGAATGAAGTAATTTCTTTCACACATACATGACAATAAGGTTTTTAGATTGCTCATACGAGCTACTGGTGCATATATGTCTTCAAGTGGATTTTCTTGTTGGAAGCCTCGAACAACAAGTCTAGCTTTATAGGTGTTATTATTTTTGATTTTATATAACCATTTGACTTCTAAAATCTTCTCATCTTCAGGTTTTTGAATCAGTGTGCATTTCATTTTCCATAGCCTGTAACCATTGTTTACAATCACTTGAGTTTATAGCTTGATCATACGTCTCGGGAACATTTATGTCGCAATATCCTGCATATAGTACATAGTCGTCAAATTTGTGGGGAGGTTGTCTCTGTCTCATTGATCTTCGGATTGTTGTCTCATTCTCTTCATCTCGTTCAATATTTTCTTCATCTTCATCCTTTTTCTTATCACTCTTGTTTTCTGCTTTACTTTCTGTTTCTTCCTTATTTTCTTGTTCATCATCTACATTTATGCAAACCACATCTTCTTCAATTATTTTCACATTTCTTACTTCTACAACTTTTTCTCCTATTAATACTTTGTAACCTAAATCTGTGTATCCTACCAATATTCCTTTTTTACTTTTATCGTCCTGTGTTTTTCTTTTCTCATCTGGTACGTGTACGAATACTTTGCTGCCATATAAAAATAAGTTTTCTACTGAAGGTTTTCTACCAAAAAAAATTTCATAGGGGGTTTTACATTCCATAGTCGCCGAAGTTATTACTATGTTACAGAAATACACGGCTGCCATGACGATTTCTGGCCAGTATTTCTTCTCTAACTTTGCTTCTTTTCGCAAACAGCGTACTTTATCTAAAACTGTTCCATTAAAACGCTCAGCAGTACCATTTAATTGGTGTTCATAAGCAGGACTAGGTCTTATTGTGAAACCTTTTTCACATGCAAAATCATAAAAGTTTTGGTTTAGATATTCTGTACCATTATCGCACCTAACCTCGCGAATTTTGTTACCAGTTTGATTTGTAACATAATTACAGTACGATTTAAAACACGAAAAAACTTGTGATTTGTGTTTTATACAATAAACTTGTGCTATATGACTATAACCATCAATGAAACTAACGAAATAATTTTCTCCACGAAAACCTTGAACATCAAAAGGTCCTTTAACATCTGTATGTACAATTTCACAAGGATATCTTGCATGTCTACGATTATTTTTAAATTTTTTACTAGGCATTTTACATTCTAGACAGTATTCACAATTTACTGACACTGATTCGATAGTTTGTGGTAACCCTCTTAATAACTTATTTTTACACATAATGTTAAGATCATGAAAATTTACATGGCCCAAAATTCTATGCCACTTTCCTCTGTTTAGTTCTATTGTTCCACAATTTACTTCGAGTTTTTTTATTTTACTCATGCTTTCTAATTCATACAGTTTATTATTTTTGACAGCTACATCAACAATATTACCTTCAGAATTATAAATTTTTGCCTCATTGTTTTGATAGTCAATGCCGTTTCCACTATCTGTAATAAATTAAAACACTAAGCAAATTTTTACCCATATTTGGTACAAAGTACACATTTTTTATATCTACAGTCTTAGTTACATTTTCTACCTTAAATTCACACAATATGTTACCCACTTTAAATGCTTTAACAACTTCCCCTGCTACTGCTACTGCTACAAATTCACACAATATATTACCCACTTTAATTGCTTTAACAACTTCCCCGTTTCCTACCTTAACATCTAATGGTGTTTTTAATACAACAGAATTATAAAAATGTTTATCATTTGTGACAATATGATCGGTACAACAACTATCAAGAAGCCATTGTATGATACATGCATTATCTGTAGACTTACTCACGCGATTTGCTTCCGATACATTTGCCTCTACCTTTATATGGAAATTACTAATTGGTATGTCTTCCGGGTTTCTTCTTTCAGCACTTACATCTTGTTCTTCGTTCCCCTTGTCCTCTTCGGTTCTTGATATCTCCGAGTTTCCTGCATACCTGCCTACGTTTCCGTTCCTCCAATTTCCTCCTACGTTTCCGTTCCTCCAATTTCCTCCTCTGTAGTGATGGGCAGAATCGAGTATTTTTAAGAATCGAGAACTCGGTACTCGAATACTTTTAAGAATCGAATGATTATCCGAGACCGAGAACCGAGTACCGGACCGAGAGCGAATGAGTATCCGAGAACAGGACTCGAGAACAGCGGCAATGCAGAATCGGTGTATGTCGGCGACACGGTGTGGATTCAAATGCATCATTGGGATATTTTTACTCGTATTCGTACTCGCATCGATGGTAGCTTAGCAGTTAGTAATTAAGATAAACCTCGTAACGAACGAGAGATGTGGTTTGTTTCACGGAGCATTTTCCGTTATTAAATATTAATGTTTTTAGTTATTTTATAATTATTGAATTTTTATTTTTAAAATGAAGCCTGGCTGCAAATCATTAGTTTGGGATTTTATTTTTAAAAAAGTAATAAATAAATAAGTAAAAAGTTTAAATTATTTGGCAATACAACAAATCTTAAAAAACATTCAATTTTGGCCTCTAAAGCACATCCGCCTAGTGTCTAGTCCATCTATCTGCCTGTCCTGAGGGATACTCGAAATCTCATCAAGAATTCTCAAGTATTCGAATGCCGGCATAAAAGTTCTCGAGAACAGCGAGAACTTTTAAGAATCGAATGGATATCGATTCTTGAATTCGAATTCTCCCATCACTACTCCTCTGGCCCCTCTTTTGTAATATGTTCCTTGTCCTCGGCTCTGAGCATCTCTATTCTGGAAGCAGTATTTTTGTATATGTCCTGTTTTTCCACATCTGCAGCATACGACATCACATCTTTTGTTTGTATTTGTTTTTCCTTCTTCTTTGACATTTGCTTTGAACACATGTGAGGCATGATTTAGTTCTGTATTATTTAGTTCTGACATTTTCTGATTTTTGACCACCTTCCTTAACATAAGCTTTTCTCTTATATAATCAACATTTTTCTGGTTGTCGGGTATTAAGTCAACAGTTTTGGTCAGATGTTCGAGTGAGTCGGGCAAGGACGTTAATAGCTAACTTAACTTTCTTTTTTCATCTACTCACCCTCCAGCATTTACTAGTTTTTTATTAATCTCTCGAACGTGGCAAAAAAATCTTCTAGGCTTTTTGTTTCATCATATTGTAATTGACACAATTTCTTTTCGATCATAATTTGTTTACTGTGTCATTTTTTCTGGTAAAGACGGTCCAGCCTATTTCTTTAGCCGTTTTGCAATCCATAATTATATCTACATCAACTGCATTTGCAATGTAATTCTTGGCTCTAACCTCCTTTTTTACCCACTCTTCTTCCTTAATTTTCTCTGGTCGGTTCTCAATGTCAATTACATCTTTGCAATTTCTCATTTCCAACAGTAACATGAACTTATATCTCCATTTATCATAGCTATCTGATGGGTTGAATTTGGGTACTTGGATACTACCCACGCTTTCCTCCATTTTGTTTTCTCGGCTAATGATCTCGATTACTCTATTTAAAACCTTTTTTTACTTTTACTTTTCACACTCCAATCTAACCACGCTCTGCTACCATGTAAGAATAAACGACTAAGTAATATCACTTTCTTATTTACAATAATTTATATTTTTCTTTATAGCAGCGGCTTGAAGCCATACATTGTTTATTATTAACAAAAGACATACATTGTCCTGACTACAACTAAGGATCACACTACTACGATCTTATTCTATCAACTGTCATAAACAGTGCTACAGTTAGTCGTAACTTGTCCGTCACCCCGGTTAGGTACACTTTTTCGCGAACTCGCACTCAAACCCGCACTGGGAGCATCACTTATTCTAACACTTATAATCATTACATAAGACCATCGTCTAAAATATTCTTTCGTTTCGTCACGTAGCATATATTTATTTTGCATATTATGGTATAATAAAATAATAAAAAATACAAATCGTGTATAAGTTAGGTTACAAATATGTTGCTTTGACTTAAAACAGCTAATCCTGATCGATAAATTTCCTGTGTTGCGAAAAGTATATTCGACTTAAGTAAACCGGCTTACATTTTAGGCAGTGCATACGAAAATATAATTAAGCCGGCTTTACTATTTAAGAGAGCTCAAGTTAAGCCGCATCAGAGGGCAAACGGTGCATACGGGCATAAGTTGTGTAGCGAAACGTTTATTGAAATTTCCCGCAACTGTCCCCATTCCTACTCTATTGCGCTGTTACCGTTATTCCTTCTTCGCGTTTATTACTTGGCGGACGAAGTCAGAACATTTTAAGTTTGATAATTATTTCTCTGTGAAATGTGCGGTAATCCACTTTGTATTTAACATCTAACCTACTAATGATTTCCTTGGAGCCGTCGTCGATTGCAGTAACGGATATTTAGTTCAGATAAGACAAATTGAAGAAAATAATTCATATTCATCCTGACATTGACGAATATAAGAAGGAAAATAAAAAATATAATGAAAGAAAGAGGAGAAGCACTGATAAATTACATAATTTTAAAAAATAAAGTAGAAATACCTGCTGGAATAGTAAATGTAGTTTTATTTGAAAACAACCGACAAACAAGTACCTATCTAGATTTTAAATTAGGAGAACTCCTAACATGTAAAAACGTTGCGATTTAAATAATTTTTAACCAGAACCCTTGGACACGGATGAAGAGTATAAGAATATGAGTAACACATTTATGATAATTTACAAAAGAAAAATCTAGCGAAATTAGATCTGAAACATTGCCACCAGTAAGAATACGAAGTCGTTATAAAAGTGTGCTACAAATATAGAGACATATTTTGTTGTGAAGGAATTCTATTGACATTATTTACCAACCAAGTCAAACACTAAATTAGATCAACTGATGGCATTCCAATATACAGGGTGATTCAGCCATAATGTCATTAATTTTAACCACATATTCGGAAGGCCAAATAAAGACGGAAAATTGAAAAAAAAAATACTCGACCTTTTCAAAAATAAGCATATTACCCCTTAACTCCCGTTAACTTGGCGCCTACTTCCCAACACATTTTATGACAATGAACTCTCAGGCGGACTAGAGACCGTTCAAACCAGGGAGACTAGACAAGGAGCACGAAAATTGACAAAATTTGTCAATGTAATAGTAGAAATTACTTATAGTTTTTACCACTCGTGTCGCTAGTGTTCCTTGTGCACCGACATATTTTCAGTATTTGTTGATTTATTTATCTAATTCAAAGTAGCCTACATTTTTATTTCAAAATTTTTAATACATCACAAAAACGACATGATCGATTTTTAATTCAAACTACGGCATTCTTTATCTCCCCTCCACTATTTCGGGGTATGTGAGGAAACTAGCGCCCTCTAGTTTGGTAAGATATTTGTTTAAATGGAGTTCGTGGTCCTTGTGTAGTCTCCATGGTTCAAACTATGAACGAAACAGCTGTCGTGCGTGATGAATTTTGCAATTGATTTCAAAATCAAAGTGCAGCGGATTCAATCTTTATTAAGTGCTATGGACGAATTAGTATTTTTTTCCAGCCGTAGTAGCATTTGAAATAGGTAGATAGCACTAATATTTGAAAAGCAATAAGTTACTTTGATAATAGAACAATTTTTAGATTGGCGTGATCTTATCCACACATTTCCAGCCACGATTTATGTCATGGTACATTGAAAGTGAGATAAATGGACCCGCAGATATGAGCGGGGCTAGACATGCGCTAGTGCTGTATACGCAGATATACATTACGACGAAATCGGAGATATAAAATATGCCATTATCATTTACTCAATGGGTAGAGCGAGTATCTAAATTAGTTTAAAAATCCCGTTGGCATCTCTGAAATATTTCATATTTAGTAAGGAATTGGCGCCATAAAAGATGTTTTTTCTCGAGTTTTGGAAACGGCCCAAGTGAATACTGATTCAACAACTAGTATCAAGAAGTGTACTGTAACATTGTGTTAAATTCAGGAAGCAGCAGATAAGGCACATAGGAACAATAAACATACACAGATAAGTTCCTTTCATTATTCATTTCCTTCACAAACAAAAATTTAAAATTTCTTTATTTACTTTGTACAATACTGTTCAGTTTAAGTAAGGCACACGCACCGTCTCATTTGCAATTATTCATACAGGGTTAACTTAAAAATAATTCGTTATACGAGGTATATCTGAAAATACAATTATGTCTACATTAACCACGTTATTAAGGAAAAGGGGTCAAATTAAGGCGCGTTTAACCATTTTTAAAGAATTCGTGCGCAACCTTCAAGTTCCTGATCAAGCAACACAAGGTCTCTCTGACTCGCAACTTTTGCAGTTAGAATTTGGAATTGATAATTTTCAAAGCACATTAAACCAATATGAGAGTCTGCATGGTGAAATTCTAACTGTTGATAGCAATGAAAATGTAGAAAAACGGTACACAGAATTTTGTGAATTTGAAAATGAATATTTTGATGTTTTAAGTGAAGCCAAACTTTTGGTAAAATTAAATATTCCGTATTTGCGAACAGATGTATCAGTTGATTCAGTACGATCAAGTAATCATTCCACAAAATCAATTCATTCAGAGATAAAAACGAATGTTGAAACCGTTCAAACGGTTCAAGGACATGCAAACCAAAATGCAACACATGAATCAGTTCCAACCTTACAGACAAGTCTTGTTAAGTTACCAGTGTTACAAATGAAAACATATGACGGAAAACCAGAGGGTTTTCTCAGCTTTTTTGAAAGTTTTAAGTCTCTTGTTCATAACAACAATAAATTAGACGATGTCTCACGATTTCTTTATTTAAAATCGGTACTTGGTACAGAACCATCCAAGAGTCTTTAGATGTCATAGCTCAAAATTACCAAGTAGCCCTGGAGTTATTAGAGAGACGATACCGCAATAATAAATTGTTAATTCATTCTCATGTCAAAGGATTAATAGAACTTCCTAACATTCCTAAAGAGTCAGCCACTGCGTTACGTCAAATTTCTGATTCATTCCAAGCATATTTACGAGCACTAGAATCTCTAGGAGAACCTATCCAATCATGGTCTAATATAGTCAGTTTTCTAATAACTGATGAATTAGATTACAATAGCAGACCGGAATTAGAAACATTAATTTTAAAAGATGATCATTCTCCTAAGATATCTGATCTCTTTGAATTTTTAGAACATAGATCTAAATTATTGGAAAAACTTGACAATTCAGTTTCTAAGCTTACAAATCAATGTCAAAGTAAATATAAACCATCACATTCATATGTTATTCATACAACATCAAAAGAAAATAATTATTGTATCAAGTGTAACTTGTCACACAGATTGTATTCTTGTAAAGAATTCTTAGCACTTTCCACACCACAGAGAATTGAAGTTGTAAACAAACATAGAATATGTCGCAATTGCCTTCAATTCGGCCACTATGCATCAAATTGCAGACGTAGTCATTGCAAAAAGTGTTCAGGTATTCATTCAACATTATTGCACGTAGAAACAAAGTTATCAAATAATTCGAGTCAGACAGCCAAAGAGACAAGTCAGGAATCATCAGCTACACTCACTAGCTACATTCATTCTTCAAATAGTTCCTTTGAAATACTTCCAACCGAGATAATCATGGTTTACGACAGTAAAACTATCCCTCACAAATGCACTGCTCTTTTTGATTATGCCTCAATGAGATCATACATGACAACAAGCTTGTGCTCTAAATTAAGTTTAGACGTACAGAACGTTAATATTCCTGTTACAGGGATTAATCAAACTAAAACCAAGATATCCGAACTTACACATTGTAAAATCAAATCAGTACATAGTGTACATTGTACATTACATAGCAATGCAACATTGTCATTTTTACTTTTGCAGAACATTACAAATCGATTGCCCGCATTACCATTAAATTGTGAGGATTTGGACATATCTTCTAACGTAACATTAGCTAATCCAGACTTTTACAAAGAAGCTAACATCGACATTTTATTAGGCATTGACATATTTTGGCAACTGTTGTCTGCACCCCAATATTTTCTTGATAAATATCCATATATCATATATACTCATCTTGGACATGTGATTTCAGGCAAACTTTCTTCGGTTTATTCCAATGTTACTGTAAATAGCTGTAATTTAAGTATTTTAGATCTTTCACGCCAAATGTCTTTACTTTGGGAAATCGAAGACATAAACATTCCTAAACAGTTATCCCCTGAGGAACAACATTGCGAAACTCATTTCGTTCAAACCACAAAACGTGATAGTTCTGGCAGATTTTATAGTTTGCATGCCAATAAGTTCATCTCCTGAAGTTTTAGGTGCATCAAGACAAAATGCATTGGAACAATTTATACCATTAGAGAAGCGTTTACATGCAAATCGCAAATTTCTTGATTTGTACGTTGAATGCATGCAAGAATATGAGAATTTAGGTCATATGCGCAAAGTTAAGGAAGCAGTTAATTCTGCTCCCTATGAATACTTCATACCACATCATGGAGTATATAAGGCAGACAGTCTTACTACCAAACTTCGTGTAGTCTTCAATTCAAGTTGTCCTACTTCTAGTGGAATTTCTTTAAACGACATTCAATTAAATGGACCGGTTATACAGGATGATTTGTTCTCCATTTTAATACGGTTTAGAAGATTCAAATACATATTAACAGCTGATTGCTCCAAGATGTATAGATCTGTCTTTATCGATGAATCACAACGTTGTCTACAACGCATATTCTGGAGGTCTGATCCTTCACTTCCGCTTCAGGTCTATGAGTTAAATACTGTTACGTATGGCGAAAAGTCTTCAAGTTTTCTTGCTATTCGGTGTTTATTTGAATTAGCAGACGAATTCAAAGACATGCATCCCATTGTTAGCAAAATCATAAAAAGGAATATGTATTGTGACGATCTTTTAACAAGTTGTAAGGATGAAGAAGAAGCTTCTTACGTGTGTCGTACTATCTTTCAAATCCTTCAACCTGGCAATTTTATTTTACGAAAATGGAATTCAAATCAACATAAAGTTTTAGAATCTATCCAATCTCACGATATTTCTAACAATATATTGCAATTTGGTCCTACAAAAAATTCAAAGACTAGGTTTGTTATACAATGGCTATACTGATGCCTTTCTCTATAGTATTACAGATGTTAATCCAAAGCAGGTGCCTTTGACAAAACGTAGCGTTCTTTCTTCCATTTCAACAGTTTTTGACTTAAAGGCAAAAATCTTCATGCAGCAGCTTTGGTTAACACAAACAGGCTGGGATGAGTCTCTATCGCCTGATTTGCAAAATGAATGGAATTTTTATAGTACACATTTATCTAGTTTAAATGCACTTCGAATTAATCGACAGGTTATTGTTAATTTTCCCAAAACTTTGGAAATTCATGCATTTTCAGATAGTAGTCAAAAGGCTTATGGTACTTGTATTTACCTTAGGTCCATAGACGGTCAAAATCGTTTAATTGTACGATTATTATGTTCCAAAACGAAGGTATCACCATTAAAAACCACAACAATTCCAAAGTTAGAATTATGTGCTGTTCTAATGATGGTTAAACTAGTTTCTCGAATTAAAGTCATCTTAGATATGCCAATTACGGATACTCTTTATTGGACAGACTCCAAAATAGCTATCTCCTGGGTAAATACATAGCCTCATATTTTAGAAACATTTGTTGCGAATCGTGTATCGCAAATTCAAAGTATTTGTGCTCACATTAATTTTCATTATGTACCAACGAAAGAAAATCCTGCTAACATATTAACTAGAGGAGTTACTCCAGACAAATTACTGTCTTTATAATTTTGGTGGAATGGTCCTCATTTTCTCTCAAAGCCATCTTTTGAATGACCCGATTTCAAAATAAGTTTGTCAAATAAAATCGTCGATGATAATAGCACATGTGTATCTACTGTTGTATCGGTTCAAACATTTCAATCAGTATTTCCCTTTGAGAAATATTCTAGTTTACGTCAAATGCAACGAATCATGGCATATTGTATACGTTTTATAAAAATTGTCGTACTACTCCAGGCAAACGTTTAACTTGTCCATTAACTAGTGAAGAATTATACAATTCTTTGAATTGCCTTGCTAAATTATCGCAAAGAAAAAGCTTCTTAGAAGATATCAAAATCATTTCCGCAAGTAAATTACTTCCAAAACGTAGTAAGCTCTTCTCTTTAACACCATTTTTAGAACCTCTCGATGGAACTCTTATAAATTCCTATTTTAGTCATGATAAAAAGTATCCTATCATAATTTGTTCTAAGCACTATTTTACAAAGGTTCTTCTCAGAGCAGAACACGAACGTCTTTTTCATGTTGGTCCTAAACAAGTCTTAAATGCAATCAGAAAACGTTTTTGGCCTATTGGCGGTCAAAACCTTTCGAAACAAATAGTTAGAGATTGTATTATTTGCTTTAAAGTCCGTCCCAAAAATTTACAAAACTTACTAGGTCATCTGCTTCTAGATCGAGTTAAACCTCAATTGCCATTCTCGGTCGTAGGTACTGATTACTGCGGCCCCTTCTTAATCAGAGACAGAAAAGGCCGAGGTTTCAAAACATCGAAATGTTATGTGTGTTTGTTTACTTGCTTCTGTATAAAGGCAGTACATTTGGAACCTGTTACAGATTTGACCACGGAGAATTTCATATTGTGTTTACGCCGTTTTGCTTCACGTCGTGGAATGCCCTCTAAATTCTATTCAGATAATGGTAGAACTTATTGCGGTGCAAATTCAGAACTTCGAGAATTAGGTAAATTTTTAATTAAAGACAAGGGGGATATAAAGAGATCTTGTGTCAACGAAAATTTTAATTGGATATTTTTACCTCCATATTCTCCCAACATCGGTGGTATTTGGGAAGCAGACATAAAATCTTGCAAATTTCATTTGGATTGTGGGTGATGCAGCGTTAACATATGAACAGTTATATAGTATAGTAGTACAGATAGAAGGAATTTTAAATTCACGCCCCCTAACTCCATTATCCAACCAAGCTAACGATTACCTACCACTCACTCCATCACACTTCCTAATCGGAAAAGCTGTTACCACTGTGCCTGACCTTAGCGTTCAACATATACCCGAAGGAAAACTTTCATTATATCAGCGTCTGCAATGTCTCCTCCAAAACTTTTGGTCTCGTTGGACTAAAGAATATATTTCCGAATTGCAGTGCAGATCAAAATGGAAGGTTCGATGTCAAAACGCTAAAGTTGGATCTTTAGTCCTTTTAAAAGATGACAAGCTGCCACCGGCCCATTGGAGACTTGGTCGAATAAGTCAAATTCATCGTGCTCCTGACAACTTGGTACGAGTAGTGACGGGCGAGCCATATCTAATAGACGAACGGTCCACCCCTAAAAAGATGCTTAGAAAATCAAGGTCATCGACCACGAGGAGAGGCCAGGATGAAACCTTTTGTAATCGATGCTTTGAGTTATTACGAACAAAAAGAGAACATTTGTTCTTGCTTATCACAAGGCCTCAAATGTTGCGATCTTTGCAATTGCTCTATAGATAGATAGATAGATAGATTCTTTATTACCTGTTTAGCCATTACATCATGAAGGTTCGTCATTATAGATCTGCTATAGTACATAACAATTTTAAATAAAATCAGCAACACATATAACAATTAGTCGAAACAAGACTATTATTAAAAAAAATTAATAGGCGAGGAGTTTTGTCTACAATTTGCGGTGATATATAAAGTAAGTAAATTTTATTTAAGTTTCTTTAGACAGTTTCTTGTAAACGTTTTTTTATCCTTCTTGTTTCAATGCGCTGTGTTTGTATGAACAAAATTATTTATTTTTATAATAATGTGATGATAGTTATAATATAATAACACCTTAATGTCACTTTTATGAAACTTTATAACTGTCCGCCTCAAATATACCACTTTATTTTCAACTTTTTACGGAACACTAACTTTCACGACTCGATCGATTGAAACTATTTCAATGTTTTTATTTGAAATTGTCTCCCATTTGCTTCTATGTACAATTATGTGTCGTAAAAGTGACTGGCTAGCCCGAAACACAACTCCAATATTACCAACGAGATTTGACACTTCCATAATTCGTACCCATAGTTCATCACGAGTTTGTACCGGAGTTACATAAACTTTGTCCTTCATGAACCCCCAGAAATAAAAGTCTAAAATATTCAGGTCCGGTGATCTGGCAGGCCAGTTTAGGGGTGCATCGTGACCACGTCGAATCCATTGCCCAGTAAACTGATTGTTAAGAAACTGCCACACAGTGTTTGTGTAATGCGGAGGCGCACGCACCATCTAGATAAATCTAACAACCCGTTTTCTAAAAAATTTACTTTTTTTATATAATTCTACATACCCTTCCCCGCGATAAAGTGCAATAAAGTGCCTAACTACTACTATACTAATAATTTTTTCAAGTTTTCAGGTTTTATGATCTAATTTAATTGGAGTTTTTTATATGTATATGTAGAAAATTGGATATATTTGAAAACCTTCTAAACTTTCTAAAATATTCTGATCTCATTTTCTGTGTTAAAGAGTTAACCAAATTGTAAATAATGGAGGTCATTAAAATGTGTTTTTTAATCATAATAGTTAATAATTACCCGTTACCATTTATTCATATAATAATGTAATAATTCAAACAATTTCTGGTATAAAGTTCTACATATTACACAAAGCAGCAGTACTCACCTATATGGTAACACACCATCCAAAGCCTGTTGAACCGTAGGTGGTGAACTAAGAGCTAAACCTTTGGTAAGTAATGGACCATGCTGTGCAAATATTTCTGAAGCAATAACATCGGCTATTTCCATATCAACATCATCTTCATCTAAAATTTAAAAACAAGATATGCCCGACTTCTTTTTCTTCAGATACTATTATAACAACCAATTTTTCAGATCAACACTGACTAACCTACTTCACTATGTAAATGATTGAACCCATTTATAGACATGAACCACCCAATAGATATCATCTATCGGTACCAATAAGAAGATTGTTAAATAAATAAAAACACATGGAATTCGTGGAAACTTGAGCAGATTTAACGAACAGAATTTTTTTCATCTGCATCAATTCTCCTCGATGCGCCATCGGTGAATATTTTTAAGAATAGACGATGCATAACTGGTTTCAAACTAATATACAGGGTGTCCCGTTCATGTTTGTGTGCAAGTTCCTCATGAAAAAATAATAAGGGTAGTTCATATAAAGTTTTTTTCTTAGACGCACTGTTTTCAAGATACAGTGTGTTGAAGTTGTTACTTTCCAAATAGTTTTCCTTAATTATCTTTAAATCAGCTAAAGAATAATGTCAAAATTTGTACACGAGTAAACATCAACTGTGCGTTAAGAATAATGTGCAAATGGTTTCTTTCTGAAAAGCAGCGTCGCCGATACAAATAATTGAAGGGGTACAATCGAAAAAAAATTGTTAAAAGTCAAAATTTATTACATTTCTAAACGGTTCTGTAAACTCTAAAACATACTACAAAAAAAAGGTATACTTGTCGAAATTCGGTGGCATGTACCATTTTCGAGAAAAGTGAAGTTGCATAGAAGGAAATGGGGGATAATTTCAGTATCTACTATAGTATTTCGAGTTTGCACATTTATTTAATTAATTACCATGATCTGTTTATTTTGATTTACTTTTTTAAATGTTAGTTTACAACAAACTGAAACTTAAAATAAATTTTATTTTATTTTTTTTAGTTAATAAAATGTTTTACAATTTAACTGTTTCATGTGATACGTAAGAAATTAAAATTATAGTCTTAAATGCAAATACTGTTGGTAGCTAAATGTCTTCAGCTCATTCAATGGTAAGGTCCTCTCTCAATTTAATATTTTGTTAATGTACTTGTGCCGCTTTATGCGAGTAAAAAAAAGCAATTTAATTTTTCCCGAAAATGGTACATGCTACCGAATTTCGACAAGCATATCTTTTTTCTGTATCCTTAAGAGTTTACAGAACCGTTTAGAAATGTAATAAATTTTGACTTCTAATATATTTTTTCTTCGATTGTACCCCTTCAATTACCTGTATCGGCGACAATGTTTTTCAGAAAGAAACCGTTTGCACATTATTCTTAACGCACAGTTGATATTTACTCGTGTACAAATTTTGACATTTTTATCTTTAGCTGATTTAAAGATAATTAAGGAAAACCACTTGGAAAGTAACAACTTCAACACACTGTATCTCGAAAACATGGTGTCTAAGAAAAAAACTTTGTATGAACTACCCCTATTATATATTTCCCATGAGGAACTTGCACACAAGTTTTTTTGAAACATGAACGGGACACCCTGTATATGTATCTACATGTTCAAATTAAAATGTGCAAGCATTATGTTTATAATAAACATAATATATAAATCATAATTATTGCTCGCCACTGAAACACTAATATATCTATATATTTGTTTCTTCTTTTTATTTGAACACAATAGGTTCCTCCTTTGTCCTAATCTAAATTGTTATAATAACAATAATAAATTATAAATAATAATGTAAATAAATCATATAAAAAATCCAAACTGAATATATTGATGACTGAAACTTACCTCCTACTGAAGGAAGAAGTAGATCCTTTTTCATTAGACTTGCTGTACACATTCCCCCCAAGAATGCAAGTTCAGCTTCTAAATGTTTTAGTCCAGTATTTAAGTTTCTATCTAATGGCCAATCATAACCAACAACGAGACACTTAAATCCATAAGCACTAAATCTTTCATCTTTTAAATAATCTGATGCAGTTTCTAGCGAAAAGATTACTTCATTTCCTGGGAGGATAATAGAATTTGTAGGCCATTGTAAACTGCAATAAAAAATTCACAAATTACTCACGACACACGCAAACCCCCACACGCACGCACGCACACACATACAAATATGCACACACCACACGCACACCGCTGCGAACTAGATTGGTCCTCTGCACAGTGGTCGGAAATCCGAAAAAGCTGGACAAAAGTCCAAAAAGACTTGCATCATCACCAAAAGCGGGGACTTTATGTTTTTCAGGTCGCTAAAGCCGAATTTGTAGTAAAAAATCTCAAATTCAAGATGGCTGATACGAAAAAAAAATTCGAGTGCCTCTGGTATTATGGTCGCGTAAAATGTATGTAAGGTCGGAGTTTGAGGTTTTTGAGGTAATTAATTATTATTATTAATAAAGTACGAAAGGTAAATATCTGCGATATAAGGCATGTATTTGGAATGAATTCGTCATTTCGAACGAAATAATTTCTATATACTATTGAAGCTTATTCTAATTATTTAGTTAATTCTAATACACAAGAGTAATTCGCATCGTCATCACCTGTCACATAACCGTCAGAGCATGAAAATATTACCATAGCTTGGGTTGAAAAGTTTTTCTCATTTTCATCTATCTTGCACCTTTTTAAAAAAGGTTGATCTAAAATGATGACTTGTGTTTCTAAATTCTCTTGGAATTTTCCTTTCAAAAATCTAAAAATTTATTTTTTCATTCACGTAATTTTACTGGTGCCTGATCCTGTCGAAAATGATAAATTATTAATTGAAAGAACATAGATAAGTTCATCTATAATTTTCTTCATTTTATTTTCGTATTCTTCTCAACAAACCTTTTCATTTGATACCCATATCATGGGGGTGCATAAAAAATAACTGGTCCGCCATATTGGATTTAGAATGACGTCACTTAGCTAACCATGCATTGTGATCCAAACTAAGCGTGTATGCAAAATTTCAGGTCAATCGGTTGGGGAAACTGTTTTAAAATACAGTTGCAAAATGTGACCCAAGGCAAGTTAAATAAAAGCTTGTAAAACTATGATAAATGGCACACGAAAAAGGTGCATGTTCATAAAAGAAAAACAATTTGAATTAGAAATGCTCGTTTGGAATGCGAAGAGACACTAAAACGCTAGCTATTGTATAACTAAGGCCTCTTACAATAGTAAATTAGTAAATCGGCCGTACACGGAGGTACAAAAATGACTGAGAATCCCCATCCGGTGGTTTTCTCTTTTGATATATGAAATTGACACTCCTGTCCGCATTTTCCGACTTTTAATAGTGCAGGATCTCTTGGGATCACAACTATTTCGACAATTTACGATTGATGTGATTTGAAATCGATGGAAATTGCAGGACGTTTTTGTTAAAGCAATAAAAACATGCAACTCTCGAAAAATGAGGTTCTAAATGAGCAAATGTATTCTACTTAACTCCAGAAACACCCTCTATTGCACACAACGATTCGAACTCTAGTAAAAATTTGCACGTATTTTCAATTCACCGCTTTTCGAGGGGTAAGTGAAATATGCTAATGTATCGCAGCATATTTCCGATAGTTACTGTATTTCCGATAGTTACTGTGGTCTATACACATGGTCCAGCTCTCTGTCACTTTAAAGAACTACGCAGTGACTCCTCTAGAATATTCTGAAGTATTAACGCAAACCAACGACTTTGAAATTTCGACTTTTGTCCAGCTTTTTCGGAATTCTGACCACTGTGCGCTGCGGCAGACCGCTTTCTATTTAACAAGGATAATGCAATCTTATGTTACACAAAGTTCGCGTTGAACGGACATTACTATTCGCTACCTGTCCGCTTCCTGTTTGAGCAAGCCCTTAAAGATTTAAAACATTTTAGAAAATACTTTCCGTATGTTACTAAACTTAAAGTTACTTAAGAGGTTAAAACGCAGTACCTTTATAATAAAGATACGACATACGAGTGCTTATTAGTTTCTTTTATTAAAGAATATACCTATAATTTTTCAAGATACGTGGGTGATTCATTAACAATGGGAAATCTGAAAGCTAATACACGTGAAATGGTGACAATTGCCGCAAACATGCCTTATACGAAAGTTGATAGTTTCGGAAATACAAAGTGTTGAAAGTTAAAATATTAATTAGTTTTTTTTGCGATTATTCGCTTAATATGTAGGTTAGAAACTTGAAAATTTGTCAAACTATGTTTTTAAGCGACGAATAAGATGCATGTTGTAATTTTAGCGTTGCTCATAGAGGGCGCCACGTAAGACCAATTTCACCGACAGTTAATAAATAATAATTTAATATTCCATTACCTCTAGAATCGCTTAGTTAGTTAACAAAATTGTAAACTGATGCGCAATTCATCTAAAGCTCGCAAAAATAATAATTTAATAAAATTGTAATGTGATATCCCATTTTTTGCAAAATCGCTCTAATTACCATTTTTGCTAAAAAAAATGATAATTAGATGTAAATTAGTTAGGAACAAAAATTGCAATGTCTTATCTCATTTTTTATAATTTTTTATAATATATATGCCTTTTTAGGCATCAAAGATAGTAATTTAATAGTTCATTTTTCTAAAATAATTAAGTTAACAAAAATCGATAATTTATCAAAAATTGAAATATGATACCTATCTTTTCTCTAAAATCGCTCTCAGTAAAAACGGTAATTTGGTATTTTAAAATGATTGAGTCAACAAAATGTGTAATGTGAAATACTTACCGTGTTAAATAATAATCATTGCTGTCGATGAAAAGAAAAAGATTCTTTAGGACTAGAAAGATTGAGATACCTACTTGCTTGTAGATACTGAATAAAGTCGAGAATAAAATCCTTATAATTATATATTTCTCTATTATTATTTTTTACCCAATATGCATAAATAAATGTTAGGAATTGCAACAGAAACTTGGCAACCCACGAGTATGCTGAGATTATTATTTGTATGTTGGCACTATTGGCAGGCCTTGCCATATATAGGTATACTCGTTCATTATGCTCGCACAGCTGATTTCTCCAACCTCAAAAAATGTCGGATGAAGAACAGAGTCGGCATAAAGGAAAATTTGTGACCAAAAGAAAGTATGAGTTCTTGAGAAATAAAACAGGAAATTCTGTTTTAATTCTCAAGCACTCATACTCATAAAGCAGGAAAAAAGCTGTTGAAGAGAAAATTGTGGAGTCATAACTTTCGCACACGGTTCGAGAACATCAACTAATCGACATTGCAAAGAACTTTTACGTATTTTAGGTTATCTACAAACCGTGATAGCGATGTAATTCGGGTGATAATGTTTAAATACGATTTAAAGAAAAGCCAAAGAAATTTGTATGTTAAAGTGTGTATAAATTTTTTATTAAAATCTTAGCTGAGCGCTTTCGACTACATAGTCATCATCGGAGCTATTCCTAAAATATCAACAAGAGGTTGAAATGACATTATATAAAGCAAAATTTTTTTTACTTACGTTAAATTTTAGATACCAAAAAATATTTAGGAAACGTTGAAAATCTTAATAAGTTCGACATAACAATATACAACATTAAATATAACATCAATTACTGGTAAATAACAAGAGAAAGAAACAGAAATTGACTAACAATGTCGAACACGTGGAGTGAAATAAAGTGAGGTTAAATGTTAAATGAAATTGAAAATTGACATTCTACAATTCTAGGGATTACCAACTGAGTGAAAACAAAAATTTTTTTAAAGTTAAACTACCAATATACTAATAACAAACTATCAGCTGTGAATTAATGAGATTCCCAAAGATACTTGAATAAAGGTTTAAAATTACAATTTAAATTGACTTGAGTATTAACACAGTTATTAGGATTCCTTTTAATTTCTCTTAGAATTTCTAAGTCTTCCAATAAATTAATTTTATGAAAATCAAAATTATTATGAATATTATGAAGAATTTTGCTATTGTTTAAAGGTGAAAATGAATGGTTAGTAAAATTAATATGATGCCCAAAAGCTGACTTTTCAGGTCTTTTTAAATGTTCATTAATACGAATATTTAATGATCTAATGCGGTTCTACCAACATAGGTGACGGGACAATCATTACAAGATAACAAATATATACCGCTATTTGACAATTTATCCTGTGAATCTTTAACTTTAGAAAATTTTGAACGAATCAACTTATATACTTTAAAGGAAATTTTGAGATTAGGAATACTTTTAGTTAAAATTTTTGAAATATTATACGAAATACTACCTAAATAAGATAAAGATCTAAAATTGTAATTATTATCAATGTTAACATTTTGTGAAAGAAAAGCTAAATTTCTATTTTTCTGAAACAAAATTCTATTAATAGTTCTCTGTACAATATCAGGAGAAAAATCATTATTAATACATAATTGTTGCAATATCTGCACTTCCTTATTGAAATTTAAATCTGACATTGGTATATTTAACAATCTATGAACGTAGCAGCGAATGGCTGCCATTTTATGTTGAAAAGGATGATTGGAATGCCTTGAAATTAAATGATCAATTTGAGTTGGTTTTCTGTATATGGAAAATTCTAAAGAGCAATTATGTTTGAAAATTTTTAAATCTAAGAAATTTAATTCATTATTATGTTCAATTTCTAATGTAAAATTAATAGAGGAATGAAGTTTATGATACGTTTACGATCAGTAAGAATATTATCAATGACTGTAGGAGGACCTGTCACAAATCCAAGAATAACATCTACATATCTAGACCAATGAAAAATATTATTAAAGCACAAATTACCATTATTACTAAAAATCTGCTTTTCTAAACTGTCTAAAAATAAATCAGCTAGCAAAGGTGACAAAGGATGTCCCATTGCTAAACCGTTTGATTGTCTATAAATTTTATTATTAAATTTAAAAATATCTTGTGACAGACACAGTTTTAACAAGGCCGAAACAAAAGCAATTTTATTAATACATACTTTTTTAGACTCTAAAATATCCAAAACAATCTTTACTGCCTCATCTCTCGGAACATTAGTGAAAAGATTACTTACGTCAAGTGAAACCATATAGAAATTATCCGGTAGATCAACAGATAGCAACCTATTGATCAACTCTGATGAATTTTTAATGACATAAACTGGTTTATAATCTAAAACATCTTGAATAAACGAATTAGCTAATTTAGAAATTAAAGAAAAAGGAGTATTTGTAAAACTAACTATCGGTCTAATAGGAAAATTGATTTTATGGATTTTTGGTAAACCGTATAATCTAGGGAGAGAAGAGTTAGATAATATTTTTTTTTTAAAATTAATGTCACCAAAAGAGGACTTGTGAACAGACAAAAATTTTTTCAAATCTAATATCAATTTATTTAATGGGTTTATATCCAATATTTTGAAGTTATTATCAATTAAAAAATTTTCTGTTTTACTAATATAATCGTTTCTATACATAATAATCAAACAATTACCCTTGTCAGCCTTGACAATAACAAGATTGTTCACTTTAACATTATTCAAAATCTTATTAACAATTGATTTTTGTTTATAATAATTAATCTTACAATTATTTTTATTTTGTTTAAATTTTAAGAAATCTTTTTTGAGAGACAAAAAACAACTATTCTTAATAACAATTTTAACATCATCATTAAGTCTTACACTTTCCAGAATACTTAGAATCAATCTCGACTGCAAATTCATCTAACAATTTATTATCCAAATTAACTTTTAAACCAAACTTCAAGCCATTACCCAAAAAGTCCAATTCCTCCTTGGAAAACACACAATTAGTTAAATTTTTAATACGATCATGAAATTTAAAACAGTTTTTAGAAAAGGATCGCCCACCTACCTCGTTGGCACCCCCATCAGAACGCTTATTTAATAAATTTGTAAGTTTGTTTTTAACTCTGTTAAATTTGTTTCTTTTAATAACTATTAAATCATCTCTATGTTGATTAATTGTATCTTGGAAAATCTCATATGGGACAGACTGTATAATACTATCAAATAAAATCTTAAGTTCAATATTAACAGAAGCTAGACGAGAGTGGTGTAAACATAATTTTTTCTTCAATAATTTCCTTTCCATCTCCACTTTGAATGAAATTGGGACATTTTTTGAAGATTTACAAGACATTTCACTAATGTTCCGAGAGATGAGGCAGTAAAGGTTGTTTTGGATATTTTGGAGTCTAAAAAAATATGTATTAATAAAATTGCTTTTGTTTCGGCCTTGTTAAAACTGTGTTTGTCACAAGATATTTTTAAATTTAATAATAAAATTTATAGACAATCAAACGGTTTAGCAATGGGACATCCTTTGTCACCTTTGCTAGCTGATTTATTTTTAGACAATTTAGAAAAGCAGATTTTTAGTAATAATGGTAATTTGAGCTTTAATAATATTTTTCATTGGTCTAGATATGTAGATGATATTCTTGCATTTGTGACAGGTCCTCCTACAGTCATTGATAATATTCTTACTGATCTTAATAAACTTCATTCCTCTATTAGTTTTACATTAGAAATTGAACATAATAATGAATTAAATTTCTTAGATTTAAAAATTTTCAAACATAATTGCTCTTTAGAATTTTCCATATATAGAAAACCAACTCAAACTGATCATTTAATTTCAAGGCATTCCAATCATCCTTTTCAACATAAAATGGCAGCCATTCGCTGCTACGTTCATAGATTGTTAAATATACCAATGTCAAATTTAAATTTCAATAAGGAAGTGCAGATATTGCAACAATTATGTATTAATAATGATTTTTCTCCTGATATTGTACAGAGAACTATTAATAGAATTTTGTTTCAGAAAAATAGAAATTTAGCTTTTCGTTCACAAAATGTTAACATTGATAATAATTACAATTTTAGATCTTTATCTTATTTAGGTAGTATTTCGGATAATATTTCAAAAATTTTAACTAAAAGTATTCCTAATCTCAAAATTTCCTTTAAAGTAAATAAGTCAATTCGTTCAAAATTTTCTAAAGTTAAAGATTCACAGGATAAATTGTCAAATAGCGGTATATATTTGTTATCTTGTAATGATTGTCCCGTCACCTATGTTGGTAGAACCATTAGATCATTAAATATTCGTATTAATGAACATTTAAAAAGACCTGAAAAGTCAGCTTTTGGGCATCATATTAATTTTACTAACCATTCATTTTCACCTTTAAACAATAGCAAAATTCTTCATAATATTCATAATAATTTTGATTTTCATAAAATTAATTTATTGGAAGACTTAGAAATTCTAAGAGAAATTAAAAGGAACCCTAATAACTGTGTTAATACTCAAGTCAATTTAAATTGTAATTTTAAACCTTTATTCAAGTATCTTTGGGAATCTCATTAATTCACAGCTGATAGTTTGTTATTAGTATATTGGTAGTTTAACTTTAAAAATTTTTGTTTTCACTTAGTTGGTAATCCTTAGAATTGTAGAATGTCAATTTTCAATTTCATTTAACATTTAACCTCACTTTATTTCACTCCACGTGTTCGACATTGTTAGTCAATTTCTGTTTCTTTCTCTTGTTATTTACCAGTAATTGATGTTATATTTAATGTTGTATATTGTTATGTCGAACTTATTAAGATTTTCAACGTTTCCTAAATATTTTTTGGTATCTAAAATTTAACGTAAGTAAAAAATTTTTTTGCTTAAATAATGTCATTTCAACCTCTTGTTGATATTTTAGGAATAGCTCCGATGATGACTATGTAGTCGAAAGCGCTCAGCTAAGATTTTAATAAAAATTTTATACACACTTTAACATACAAATTTCTTTGGCTTTTCTTTAAATCACCGAAGTGTGTACTCAAGATACAGTCGTTATTATTTAAATACGATTTAGTTACATGCATAAGTAGCACTCACTTAACGATATGAAGCACTTTTGTGAATACAAATGTTCCTATTCCAGCCAAAAATATACTGAAATTATTGAACTGTTAATTTTAAAATGAAAAATGATATTAAAAATGTCATAATTTATCAAAATGCATAAGATTGTTATATGCATTGTTATATCTATTAATTAATTTGTATATGTATATATATGTAAATGTATATATTTTTTCCGTCCTCCCATTTGCATTTTTTACCAGTAATTCGATTGTAAGTACCTATATTTCCCATAAGAACCTATGTTAAATATTCATACTTTTGGTATTAAAAATTGTAATTAAAAACAGAAACAAATCGATAAATAATTTGACTATAATTCACAGAATTTAATTTTGCGTTGGGAAAATAATATTTCTCAATAATACGAAATTGGCTAAATTTTTTCGTAGCACCCGATCCTCCTTAAGACAATATGTTTAAATCCCTTCAAAATCAAAACACAATATACTACAACTATAACATGACCGCAGACCAATTTCGAAAATATTTTAAAATATCTGGATTAATACGTATTCACTCTGTATTCAACCTATAATGCACTAATATACCATGACTTCCTTGGAGAACTAAAATCGAGAACGGATTTCAGTAACGGATAATTAGTTCAGATAAGACAAGTTGAAAAAAAAACTAATTCACATTCATCCTGACATTGACGAATATAAGAAAGAAAATAAAAAACATAATGAAAGAAAGAGGAGAAGTAGTGATAAAATTTTAATATAATTATTAAAAAAATAAAGTAGAAATACCTACCTGCTGGAATAGTAAATGTAGTTTTATTTGTAAACGACACCGACAAAAAAGTACCTAGATTTTAAAGGGAGACATGTTAGGAGAACTCCTAACATGTAGAAACGTTGTGATTTAAATAATTTTAAACTATAGTAGGATCATATTCGATGCAAAGTCATTGTCTGTCAAGGGATTCAGTGCCATACGCTTTTAAGGGTTTTAGAAATTGAATAATTTCTTTATACATTATGAAGGGACAAAGGGATCAGTTCACGTCTGGCTCCCTTAAACTATTTATTTTAAAACGTAATTTTTTATAAATCCAATTTGTTTTTTAAATTCCACATATGTACTACATTTTACCTCTGTACGCGCCACTGTTGTTTACTTGTTTTTTTGGAGGCACTCTCTGTTTTACGATCAAGCTCGCCAGGTTAGTATTTGACGTATAACCGACCACTTCGTACACTAGATGCACCTGGGCGACTACAGCTACTACCAGAACACAGTGGTATTTCAGATTTTACATTCAATTTCATTTTAAATTTGAAATGGTTCATCTTACGCCTCCTAAAAATGATGACACGATTTTCTTTTGATAAAAGACCGACAACTTTTTGCTCTACTTTGCATCGAATACGATCCTACATAGAACCCTTAGACATGGATGAGTTATAAAAATATGAGTAACAGATTTATGATAACTTATAGAAGAAAAATCTAGCGAATTTAGATCTGAAACATTGCCGCCAGCAAGAATATGAAGTCGCTATAAAAATATGCTACGAATATAGAGACATCTTTTGTTGTGAAGGAATTTTATTGACATTTACAACCAAGTCAAACACCTAATTAGATCAAAATTCATAACTTTTTACCCTGTGTGTATAACATGAAACTTGATTCAAAACCTAAAAGAGCAATGACTTTTCTATTAATTATGTGTTCTTGTTTCATTTCAGTATCTATCCGTTCTCGAGAAAAATTGATTTAACGAACACTATGTTTTGATAATACAAGGAATTAAAACCGAAACAAACCAAACTGCGTCAAGTAGGCTATGTCTCAAAAAAGAAAATATCATCTTATTCGCCATAGAAACCAGTAAATAATGACAATGAATAATTACTTTGCGTATTTTTACTTGTAGTAATAATCATTTGTGATAAAATTTTTAAAATGCCGCAACACCATGAATAAAGAAATGAATGATATGATCTGTGCCTTTGTGCAAGAAAATTTCAATGGTCTTGCTTCAGGTAGAAGATATTATGAGTTATATACCCCAAAAGATAACCAAATCAAAAACATATTAGACATTTCTACAATCGCTTGGGCAAAACAGGATATTTTCGTTCGAAATGTAGTAACGCTCCAAAAAGTATTTGCAGCACGCATAATCAGCCTACCCACAGAGTGTACGTTTACTATACCAAAGCACGGGAACCGATGAAGCCAAACTGCGGGGAAGTGGAGTGTGCGAGGTAATCTGACCGCGCATACTTTGAACAGGTCCGGATTAAGCAATATTTTTACACGTATGACAAATATTCATTTTTCAAGTTTGGAATTCAGAAAATAATATATTTTAATGTCTTGCTTATATTAAATAAACCTATAAAATAAGTTAAATATATTTATTGTCCTTTAAGTAATATTAGTTTATGTAATATTTGTCTTTTAGTAGGTTTCACTGAATTAAATATTTTAACTTTATGATTTATTCTCACATCGGTATACTTTTCACATGGACTGTATGTCACAAATCCTTATGCATATTTTTAAATATGTTCACATTCAAAAAGTGTTTTAATACATGATACACAATTTTATTTTTCTGTAGCCTTGAGTGCACTGTTTTTTCTGTTTCTTAAATTGTCATTTTTCTTTTTTAAACGGCGTTTATCTTTTGCGGGTTATCTTTTTTTTTGTTTTTTTGGAAATGAAGGAAAGAAGCCTAACTTCATACATATTTTATTTCTTCTTTCTTGGGGTATCATCACTAAAATGTTTATATAATGCTCTTCATACTTTTCATTATCCGTAATATTCAAAGTTGACATCGAAGATGTACTACTTAGGTCAGAATATGATTACTGCGACGTGGTAGGTTGGCTGATAGGAGACGTAAAGGAATCTGAAGATTGGGACTATTCATATTCATAAAAAAACTATTAGTGAAGATAATTTTATAATATTATGTGGTGAGCATTAAAATGTTCACTAAGTATTGGGAGAGAATTATTTTTAATAGCCATCATGAAAATAAACAGCAATTGTGACGAAAAACTAATTGTAAATAGCCGGTTGATAATAATATGAGCCTGTATATTTACATCAGTTATTAACGTGGGCATAAAAAATGTGAAGCCAACACTGGAAATAAGTGCTTGTGAGATGGAAAATGCTGCGCGAAGCCGTCGAAATGCCATAAAATATTTTATAAAATTACCTACATAAAGAATAAAATTTCACTGATCAGATCTGCTATTACAATCGTCAACGATACACTGCCCCATGATTGCACAAATAAAAACAATATATTCAATAAAATACTAACAATGTTAACACAGCGAATGTCTAACAACGACTGAGAGCGCGAGGCTGGCTGGGCTGAGGTTGGGCCAGTGGTGGCTCGTGACATTGAGAATAGGTGAAGCATAATCATTGACTAACTAAAAAGAAAAAAAAGTGCCGCTGGGGAAAATTTTCAAATTTTTAAGGTCAATCGGCTTTAAATGAATCTGGAAATTTTTAGTTGCATTTGCAATATTACCGAAAAACTGACGCTCGTGAGAAGGATTTTCATTTAGATTTTATAAAAAATATAAATATTAGTTCGGATTGTGTGACTTTCGCAAAATTGAGAAATCCTCTCTTATTCCACACGCCCTACTACACCCACAATAATTAAACACGGCAAACAGAAAAGTTTTTTGAAATGAACACTTCCACACAACCACTTATACTCCGATAATACCATTCCGAAACTTTCGAACGTACACGTTGTCTTTTGTCTTCCCCTTTTTTCCATATCGAGAGAATAAGGCACAGGTCTCTCGCAATTTAAAAAACCATTTTGTCCTCAATTTTCCATCTGGAAAAAGTCGTTTCCAATAAAATACATACTAGATCATACATAGGAAACATTTCCATAATTATTATACAAAACAAATATTAACAAAGAACGACGCGTATCGTATAAACTGTTAAAGGCACAGGCAGGCAGGCGATGGGCGATGCTGGGCTGGATGCTGCTTCTATTTCTACATCACTTGTTCCTCCATGCCGTAATCACGTATTGGCCGCCTCGTTGCCGTGACAACCGTTGTAAACAATGCTACGAAGAGAAGCAGAATACAAACTAATTTTAATCTGCGTCACTTGCGTATTCACCGGCTTGCCTCTACAGTTCAGTTTATGTCAGCCTACGATTTGGATATTTCTAAATAAGGAGAAATTATATCCATTTCATTTTAGTGGTGTACAAAATTTGTTACCCCAGGAACTTCCTACCCATCTAGTTTTACACATTTTCTACAAGAACAGGAAACCAACGATCTTACTCCTTTGGAGAAAATGTTATTTGTGGATGAGGCGACGTTTACTCGCCTTGGAGTGTTTAATTGGCGAAATAATCATTTGTGGGACTCTGATAATCCGCATCCGGTGTAAAAGTATCATGCGAATTTAAACTGAATGTTTGCTGCGGTTTAATTAGGCAATTTTTTGTTGGACCTTCTCCCAATTTGAATAGGCAACTGTATTCTTCTTCAACAAAATTTGACCGCATTACTTGAAGAAGATCCACTTTATTTAAAAAAAGAGAGGATTGGTCACCCAGAAATCCGGACTTCAATCCTCTCGATTTTTCTATATGGTCTCGAATGAAAGATATAGTTTATACAGAATCTATTGGTTCGCGTGAAGAGGTCAACGGTGGATTCTTCGAACAATTACTTTAAATTATCATTACATATTTCATTTATTTTATTGTTATGTTGTAATAACATGAAAAAACACTTGGTTTGTTTCGGTTTTAATTTCTCATATTATCAAAACATAGTGTTCGTTAAATCGATTTTTCTCGAAAAAGAACCGAGATACCGAAATGAAACAAGAATACATGATTAACGGAAAAATTGCTCTTTCAGGTTTTGAATCAAGTTTCATGTTAAACATACAGGGTAAAAAGTTATTAACTAAATATCTATGAGCAACGCTGAAATTGCAACACGCATCTTATACTGGCTTAAAAAAAATATCGTTTCACAAATCTTCAAATTCCTAACTTACATATTTTCAGAATAGTCGCAAAAAAACGAACTAAAATTTTAACTTTCAACACCTGTAATTCCTATCAATTTTCAGATAAGGCATGTTTGCGTCAATGGTCCGTATTTCAAGTGTAGTATCTTCAGCTTCCGGATTTCCCATTGTTAATGTATCACCCTGTATAAGCCAATTGTATTGTTTGTTAATTGTTAAACAATTTTGTTGCAATTATGTTGTTTTATTTTAAATAATTAGAAACGTTTACTCACATTAATGATGATACAGGCTGTCTCCTAAAAAACGCCGTTATTTATAGTCTGATTTTAAAAAACAAAAAATTAAATGAAATGGCTCTAAGTACACTATAAAGCGAGCCTATTAGAGCTCATTTACTATTTTTTTGTTTTTAACTTTTTTTTAAATGGCAATAGTTTTTTTGTTATTTATTATTGTGCAGATTTATTTTCTGAATCCAATGATGTATATGAACTTTACTTTTGTAAAGCATGTATTACTGAAAAGAGGACAAAATATTAGTCGATACCTACCGCATTCGGCGTCCGGCCGTAATTCTTGACAAATGTATTTTAACTAACCATCTGTACCATGGAAACAAAAAATAATACAGCAAAACAGATAACACTCAAAAGAGAATTTTATAGTTAACAGAAAAGAAACAATACAATGAATATCAATTGAAAGAAAAATAATTTAATTAAGTACATTAACCATTATACAATGTTCAACACGAAATAACATTAATTAAACACAAAACGCATTAAACGAAGAACAACAAACACAAAATAACTAAAGAAACAAATTGTAGCCGTCCTCTATTGGCTGTACTTTTTAAGGATTGTATGGCTCTATTATTATTAAAAATTTCCCGAATGGAAGTTCTTGGGTTTTCTTCAACGTTAAGAAGAACATTGAACTCGATGTTTTCATTAAATTGGTGTTCTTCTCGCTTTATTTCTTAAAAGCACCATAGTTTCTCAAATTTTCTTAAGTCTTACAAATTTACGTGGTTCTGGAACTTCTCTGCGAGGAAATAGTTCTCTGTAAAGACGGACTCCTGCACCACGATTTTTAATTACACCGAAAGTATACCTGAATCATGCCCGTCAATTGATTATTACTCATTGTTGAGCTTATTTCAATAAATAACCTACTTATAAATGACACAGAAAAAGTATAATTATTGGTAAATAAACTGGGACACGAACGTTAAAGTGACATTTACTTACTTTGTTATATTATTTTTTGTTTTCCAGGCATACATTATAACAAATGATGTTTGTTGTCAATTAAGCGACCGGGCGCTAATAGTAGTATAATCTTTATTCATAGAACCCATACAGGACATGATGCGTCAATACAACTAGTGTAAAGTAAACTACAGAAATACAGAGTTACAATATTTGACAAAATTGTTACATCTAAATTATCTTAATCTAAATATAAAATTACACAAATAGATATATCACACATACTTTAAAATAATTTTGTTAGGCATTTCTATGTGAAACACAGGAATAAAATTCAGGTACGGAGTAAAAAGCATGAGCACACAAAAACTTACGCAGCTCGTATTTGAATTTCGATAAAATACAAATATTTCTAATATTTACAGGCAGAGAGTTATAAATATTGGCACACAAAAAAAGCGGACCTCTCCTGAAAGTACTTAAATTATAGTTTTGAATGATGATATGACTTGCATATCTTGTACCGTGAACATGCAAACTATTTCGCAGAGGAAACTTGTCGGGGTTTAGCTTCACAAAAATAACGGACTCGTAAATAAGTATTGAATAAAGAGTGAGTATCTTGTTATCTTTAAATATTGCTTTGCAAGAATCTAATGGGTTTAAGGAGAAAATCAATCTGATAATTCTCTTCTATAGAATAAATATTCGATGTGCATGCGTAGAGCACCCCCAGTATATAATTAAATATTTAATGTGCGAGAATGCTAAAGCATAATAAACATTTAGCAGATATTAACTGCTCACAATGTATTTCAGGTTCCTTATTGCAAAATAAGCTGACTTCAGTTTACTGGCAATGGAGTCCACATGCACCGACCATGAGAGATTCTCATCTACATGCAAGCCCAAAAATTTGGTATTAGTGACATTCTCCAGCACTGTGTTGTTCAGGGTAAAATTAATTTTTTTCTTGCATTTTCGTAAATGAAATACTATATACTTAGTTTTAGTTGCATTAATTATAAGCCTGTTTCGTTCGCACCAGGTGTAAAATTGTTGGATAACAATATTTGCCTGAATTTGTAAGTCACTCAAATTATTGCCTACTAAACTAATGGTGGTATCATCGGCAAACATCACCAGTGTTATGTTATCGGTCATATGTTGTTTCAGATCATTCACGAAAAGCAAAAACAGCAGTGGAGCGATCACACTTCCCTGCGGAACTCCAATACTCAATTTATGTTGCTGTGACTGCGTACCAGTCAGCTTAACGCTGATTGACCTGTCAGATAGGAATGAACTAATCCATTTATCTAGCGGCTGCTTAATCCCTAAACTATTTAATTTTTGTCTTAAAAAACCTTCCCCAACTCAATCAAAAGCCCTTGTTAGATCAAAAAAGAGCGAAACCACAATTTTACCCTCATCAAGTTGTTTGTAAACATCAGAAAGGAGTGAATATACTGCAGTATTAGTTGAATGGTTTGGACGAAAACCATGCTGGCTAACTGATAATAAATTACAACTGTTTACAATTTTCAGAATTCTGCCATTAATAATTTTTCAAATAATTTAGAAAAGCTGGAGAGAAGTGCTATTGGCCTGTAATTATCGATTATTGTCGTATCACCTTTTTTATGCAGTGGTATAATTGTTGCCAACTTCAAGGCATTCGGGAAAATACCTGATTTTACTGACAAATTGAACATATAACAAAGAGTATAAATGAGATATCTAGAAATATATATCAAAACATTAATTGAAATGCCATCATACCCACTTGAGTTTTTACTCTGCATGTTGTTCAGATGCTCTGCTATTTCTTCCGGAACAATTTCATAAAAGTACATAGACCGATTATTAATTGTTCCTATCGTACAGTCTCTATTTATATTTCCGTAGGTAGCACATAAAGACCATCGCAATTCCAGCAAAGTAGCCACAAAAAATATTGCTAACAGTATACAAATCTGAAACCAAAACTTCATTTTGCATTAAAGTTGGAGCTAAAGGTTGGTTTTTTAATCGACCCAAATTATTATTTACTATATTCCAAATCTCCTTAAATACATTTGTGGAATTCAGAATTCTATTGTGAAAAAATTCTTGTTTTTTAGCATAATCTGATCTGTATATACAGACCTTGCATCCTTATACCGTTTAACCAAGTCTGGCTCCTTCAGAGTTTTCGACAGCCAATACAGGTTTTTTAAATTCTGACTATCCTCGATAATATTGTTATCAACCCAATTGTAATTTAAATTAGAACAATTTGACTTAATTTTGGATAAAGGGCAAGTTTTATCAAGACAATAAAGCATGTTTTGCCAAAAAAAAGTCCATGCCTCATCAGTGTCCCTAATAGTGTACAAATGACTAAGATCTGTCGATGAGAGCAAATTCATTAAGTTAAATAAATTGCTTTTACAAAAATTTCTTTTATATACGTAACAATGTTTGGTGATTGTAGGTTGCTTTTTATGTGCTATTTCAAAAGTACATATTTGAACTTTATTATGATCAGACAAACCAATATCAAGATTGTATCCAGAAGCTAATAATGTGGTATTGACTAATATTTGCTTTTTCTGTAATGCATGCTTCACAAAAGTAAACTTTATGTACATCGTTGAATTCAGAATAGAATTCTGCATAATAATAAATAAAAAAACATATATTGCCATTTGAAAAAAAAGGAGACTATCGCTTTTCAAAAAAAAAATAGTAATAAATACGCCCCAATAGGCTCACTCTATAGTGTATTTAGAGCCATTTCATATAATTTTTTGTTTTTTATAATCAGACTACAAATGACGAAGTTATGGCTTGCGGTGTTTTTTAGGAGACAGCCTGTATAAGAGTGTGTACTAACCTGCCACTAAATTTGTGTAGTACAGGCCAATATGGTAAAGGGGGGCTATCAGTATCTTCTAAATAGTGACTTCCACTATTTTTATTTAACATGTAATCAACTGCTGGAACAAAAAGCTGAAGAGAATCCTCAGGTTGTACTGTTGAACAAGCTGGATCAAATTCAAGAGACATCCATTTAACACTCTCAGGAAATTTTACTCTGAAAATGGATGCAAGTTAGTTAAATTGACGAAATAAAATTAATTTTTGTCATCAAATAACCTTGAGCTCTATTTAAAATCGATTTAGTTAGATATCTATTTATAATTGTACATACATATAAGTTCTAGTACTTCAATAATTCTAAATAGTCTAGAAAAATAGGAACCAAACATTCTTATACACATATAAACTGAACTAAATTAAAATGTGTTATATGATATACAACAAAAAAAAGCGCACATACAGTGTTTCACTTAAAGTCAGGACACCTTCGTATTTAGGATGACGTTGGCCGATTTCCAAAATTCTTTTTTTATGTGGTAGTACTCAAAAAGGCCTACTTTTTGATATTATATTTTTTGACGCGATCTTTTCTACGGCCTACTGTCATTAAGAAAAGACCCTCAAAAATTAAAAAACATATTGGGTATTTTTTAAGAAAGAAATGGGTAGCATTTTCGATTTGATCGCATCTCAAAAACCCTAAATACAAATATTTCATTATTATAGCTTTTACAGGGTGTTCATAAAATAGGCGCAAACTTCGAAAAAATTCACTTATTGCAGTGTCCTGTATTAACAGTGAAAAATATTTTCAAAATATTTTTTCATAATTTTGTTAACCGAAGGTATATCCATGCAGTTTCATTGATTTCACTCAATAAAATTTTTAATTTTTTCACACAATAGGACAGCCAAATTACATATTTTTTTTATTATACCAGAAATGAGTTTCACAACGAAATAATATTTAAATATGTATTACTATTAGTCCACCATTCACTCTTCAATTCGTCTCCTCTTATTTTTTAATAACTCTCCTCAACTGATGTGGTGTTATTTGTCGACATGCTTGTCTAATTATATAACATAAGTCTTGAAAAATTAACGTGTTTTTTGAGGATTTTATATGATCAAATAATCGGGCCCTTATTTTTTTGCGTTACCTAATCTAAAATGAGATTTTTAAGAATTTTTTACACAATGATTTCTGGGATTCAGTACATGCATTTCCTCTGCATGTAAGACAGAACCTCTACCTTCAATTATATGGATCACCTAATTATAATGCGGTAATAGTACGTCATTGGTTGAATGAGTATTTCCCGAGAAAGTGGATAGGTCGCAACAGTCCGTTAGCTGAGTGACCGTTAAGAGCTCCAGACTCGACGCCTCTTGATTTCTTTTTATGGGGAAGGGTGAAGAAGATAATGTATAAATTAGTTGAGGAGAGCTATTAGAAATAAGACACATACCAAATGATGTGGACTAATAGAAAACAGTAATATTCAAATATTATTTCGTTGAGAAACTCATTTCTGGTATAATAAAAAAAAAAAGATATAATTTGCTTGTCCTATTGTGAGCATCCAGTATGAGTGAAATCAATGAAACTGCATGGATATACCTTCGGTTAATAAAATTATTAAAAAATATCTTGAAGATATTTTCCATTGTTAATACAGAACACTGCAATACGTGGAATTTTTCGAATTTTGCATCTATTTTGTGAACACCCTGTAAAAGCTATAATAATGAAATTTTGTATTTAGGGTTCTGAGGTGTGATCAAATCAGAAATGCTGTCCTGCTTTCTTAAAAAAATGCCTAATATGCTTTTTAATTTTTGAGGGTCTTTTCTTAATGATAGTAGGTCGTGGAAAAGATCACATGTCAAAAAATAGAATATCAAAAAGTACGCCTTTTTGAGTACTACCACATAAAAAAAGAAATTTGGAAATCGGCCAACGCCATCCTAAATACGGAGATGTCCCGACTTTAACTGAAACATACTGTATCCCAAAATTAATGCAACAAAATTTGGTCACATTTGTCCTAAGACAAATTTAGGGTACCCGTATTTTTTATTTTTGCCAAGTGTCTCCCTTTTTCGGAATTACAGCCGCCTGAAATCCGCCCCTAAGAATAGTCCTTTTTTTTATATTTCAGAACCCTGTTGTACGAGAATCACTAAATTTGGTACACAGGGGTTTTATGACATGTAGAATCTGATGGTGCTACGCTTTTTGGCGAGGAACACCCTTAAGACAATTTTTCGTGATCCCCCTTGTCTTTGGAACCAAAAAAATTTGGTCGCATATTTAAATTTTTTTTAAATTATTAGTTCGATAGAAAGCCATTAAATTTAGAAACTTTTTTGTCACTTGATGCTTTTTTCGTAAAACGCAATGTTTTCGAGAAAAATGTCAAAATATGATTGAATGCATATCGTGATTCGCCATTTTCCTCAAAAACATTGCGTTTTACGAAAAAAATATCAGGGGACAAAAAAGTTTCTAAATTCAATGGCTTCCTAGCTAATTAATAATTATTAAGAAATTCAAATTTACGATCAATTTTTTTTGGATCCAAAGACGAGGGGGTTCACGAAAAAGTGTCTTAAGGGGTTACTCCGCCAAAAAGCGTAGCACTATGAGATTCCACATGTCATAAAACCCAAATTTAGTGATTCTTGTACAACAGGGTTTTGAGGTATAAAAAAGATTATTCTTAGGGGCACATTTCAGGGGGCTGTAACTCCGAAAGAAGGGGTCACTTGCCAAAAAGAATAAATACGGGTCCCTTAAATTTGTCTCAAGAATCTATGACCAAATTTTGTTGCATTAATTTCCGGACACTCTGTATAAGGGTGATTCAGGTTTAATCTGGATATCTTCAGGAATCGATAGAATAGGTTAAAATAATGTTTATTCATGATGATTGTTTTTTTTTTTCGATATTTGGCCTTGTTTCTGAGATATTCAATGAAATCCGTGATAGTGTAGCGCCCCAGCCGCGTAAATTTCATTTAACGTTATAGCAACCTGTTCTATCGATTCCTGAAGTCATCCAGATTAAACCTGAATTACCCTGTATATACAGTATGTCCACGGTTAGAGTGAAAAAAAAAGAAAAAGGTAGGCCGATTCATGCACAAAGTGAAATTATAATATAAATATCAATTCTAAGCAACTTTCCTTAATAACATATTTCTGTATTGTTAAGAACAAAGTTTATTCTTGAATATTTCCGAATTTTTAAGTACCGCTAAAATGTATCAGCTCTACACCGTCCCTACCGTGCAGGACTGCTCCAACGATTTTTAACACACTTTCCAAAATTTTCCGTTATCGTACAGAAGCCAACAGCGCAGAAAACGCCGAAAATTTCACCATCCCTTCTAAAATCGGCAAAAAGTCCCAGAAATCTCAAACCCGTACGCCAGAACGCCCTCAGGGTCAATATAACACAAATTGTTTTCAACACCCCAACCCTTTAAAGTAAGCCACCACCTACAAAGACATAGTTTTACAGAACACAAAATTTCCATAACTAAACCGGACCTCACACCAGACCATCTTGCGAAGCCAGCATAGATAACATTTGAATATCAGCCCGAGGACCATGCTGTTTAATAAACCAGTGTTTGGAACTTGGCCAGTACTCAAAGTACGCTACAAATTTTCTTATGCTTTTACCTATCCAAACTATTACCCTAATTTACCATTATTAATATAAAAATACTTAATAAAACCCACAATTTTTTTAAAATTGTATTTCTCACAAAAAAATACAGAGTGCAAAACTCCCTTAAACACATCACGCAAGTTATGGCACGCCACTGTGTTCGCAGAAATGATGAACTGTTGCGGATGGCGAATATGTAATAAGCAACCGACACACACTTCGGTCTTAACTTTCATTTAATTCACAACTATATTGTATCATTTTGTAATAAATGTTTGAATAGAATTTTTAAAATTTATTGAACGGTTTAAACCAGAAACCATAACTGGCGCAGTCGATCGGTAGGATATAGTGTCCAAAAATTTTTAAAAATCAAAATTTTTGTTCGTTTCAACGATTGAGACACTAATCGACCTAAAGATACCAGTCCATTGGGGACACTGTCCAGTGACGGCGAATTGAAACCGACACATCAAAATTTCATCCCAGGATCAACAAAGGAACCAAAGCGAGCAAACCGGAAGGAAATACAAGGCAGGCTAAGGTTTCTATAAACTAGAAAAGTCACTTGTATCGTTGTACTTCCCTCGCCAACGCCCGAAAAATGAAAACAACTTTAATTTCGGTTTTGTAAGTAATACTGATTTTGCCATTCCTATAAACCTTCCAAAATTCCTTTGTTCTAAATATTTCATATTAAATAACAAGTTCCATCATAACGCTTATTTGGAAAATTAGTCTTCTATCTCTTACTTCTCAGAATTTTAGAGTATCGCTGAACTGAGTAGGCGTGAAATAAAATTCCACCGTAACTGTAGGAGCTGACTAACTTAGATAATAAGAAAAGTAAGCCAACGAATAAAAAGTACCTTTCCCCGCTGATAAATAAAACGCATTGTCTTCAACACTGTACTGTGTCTGTAGATTAAACACGTTTTATGCATCACACATTAAAACATACAATTTAAACAAAAGTGATATACTAACAGCGACGTAATATCAAATTTCACATTATCTTATACTGGTAAATACTTTGCTATTTACTTTCTATAAAACCGTATGTCATTAATTGACGAATTGACGGATCAACTTGCAAATTTTCCAACAGAACGACAAATTCGTCTACAATCCAGAAATAATTTATCAAATATGGCCCTACCACAAATCTGTGTTAGAGATTATCTGGATTTAATTCCTATGTTTGATGGGAATCCCACTAAATTGTCTACCTTTATAAATGCTTGCGAAGCAGTACTACCTTTAATGGCACCAGGTAACGAACCTTCAAGAATAGCCTTTACGATGCTTCACATACGAACAAAACTCGTAGGAAAAGCAGCAGCTTTAACTTCAGCCCGAACTTTTGTTACATTCCCTGAATTAAAAGAAATTCTAATAAGTTTATTCGGCGATCAAAGAAATGAAGAATCATTACTTTCCGACTTAAATACACTAAAACAAAAAGTCAACGAGACTCCACATCAGTTTGCAGACAGATGCATTGATATAAGATGCCTACTGTTATCAAAATTATCTTGTCAACAAGCAGCACAGGCGATAAAGGATACAAAAATCAATATGTATAATAGCTTCACACTTAGAGCTTTTATTACAGGAATAAACCCACAATTATCTCATATCTTGCGATGCAGAAATCCATCAACAATCGAAGAAGCAATACAAATTGTAACGGAGGAAGAAAATCTTAATTATCACCGCGCAAAAATTGGGGTCCCTAGCCAAAACAAACAACCAACTAATAGACCACCACCTTTCCAACTTAGAGTAAATACACCCCATACAAGACAACCAACTTTCACATCTACACAAACACAACAATCTAATAGATTCACATTACCGGCACAGCAAAAATGGACACCTAGACCATTTCCTACCAATAAACATCCTTTCTTTCAACAACAAAATTTTGGTCAACAATCCCATGCACCCGGACCATCACAACAACAAAAAGTGTATCAACCTACACCAATGGAAGTAGATTCCACTCGCACTCGTCTTTCAAAACAATCGGTTCGTCCAAATCAACTAAAATTTAAAGTAGAAGAATTATTAACAACTCAGGAACTTAAATTGCCAGAGAATCAATATTTTGATTACGATGAAAATCAAGGATATTTTGAACCCGACTATGATGAAAATTCAGAAGTTACTGAAGATTACCAAGAAGAACAAGAACATTTTCAAATATTAGCCTCGAATTCCCAGATTACGAATCGATAGAGATTCACACATCTAGCAATAACCGTCTCCCTTATATAATAATACCAGAACTTAATGCAAAATTTATGTTAGATACTGGTTCAACGAAATCTTTCTTAAACGAAGACATTGCCATACATTACTTTCAAGATTTTATCAAAGAAGCCCATTTTTAATAACCACACCTCACAACACATCAATTCACCAATACAGCGCAAATATTCCATTGTCAAAAATTTTTAACGTCCCAAAAATGCATCATAAACACTATATATTTAACTGCAATACCAATTACGACGGATTAATAGGAACAGATTTAATGTCCACTCTTAAAGCGACTATCGACTTTAATCAAGGATTATTTATAACTCCAATTGCAAAAATTCCGGTCTATATAAATGACAAGTTAATGAAAAATCAATCTAATGAGAACAAGTTAACTCATGTTCAAGTTCACATTACCTCTGACAACAATATAACTATATCACCGTTCACGGAACAAATAATAAAAATTCCAGTCATAAGTAAAAATGACATTAAAGAATGATTACTAGAAAATGTAAAATTTAAAGAAAATTTTAAAATACCAGAATCTCTTGTAACCATATCAAATGGAGAGGCTTATACAATTATTAAAAATAATTCTAGCGAAGAACAGTCGATAAATTTTAATCAACCATTCCCAATTATAGAAATAGTGGACCCAGGCGAATTAAATCATATTCAGTCATCACCACCTATATTAGATGATTACACCATCGATAAAATTATGAAGCAAAATTTAAAATCACTGAGACTTCACCATACAAATCAGGAAGAATACGAATCTATTCGTAAACTTTGCTATGAATTTAGAGATATATTTCATCATGAAGATTTACCATTAACGTTTACAAACCAAATTAAACATAGAATACGTCAAAAAAATGATACACCAGTCTATACGAAAAGTTACAGATATCCTCAAATATATAAAAAGGAAGTCCAAACCCAATTACAAACTATGCTTAGTCAAGGTATCATTCGACCATCAATATCAGCTTATTCAAGCCCCGTTTGGGTTGTCCCAAAAAAGCTCGATGCTTCTGGGAAACGAAAATGGCGACTGGTTATCGATTATCGGAAGCTAAATGAGGTTACAGTTGACGATAAGTATCCTATACCACGAATAGAGGATATTTTTGATAAATTAGGAAAAGCACAATATTTTACCACTTTGGATCTAAGTTCAGGCTTTCACCAAATTCAAATGCATGAAAATGATATTGAAAAAACAGCATTCTCTACTGAAGAAGGACATTATGAATTTACAAGGATGCCCTTTGGATTAAAAGGAGCACCATCCACTTTCCAGAGAGTGATGGATAATGTTCTGCGAGGATTAACTAATAACATATGCATGGTATATCTTGATGATATTATAATTTTTGCCACCAGCCTTCAAGAACACATTTCTCGTCTTCGTCAAGTATTCCAGAGATTACGTGAAGCACAACTGAAAGTTCAGCTGGATAAATCAGAATTCTTAAAACAGGAATTAACATATTTGGGACATGTAATTACGCCTCAGGGTATAAAACCGAATCCTGAAAAAATTTCAGCTATCAAGAAGTTTCCTATACCAAAAAGTCCAAAAGAAGTGAAATCATTCCTCGGTTTAGTTGGATATTACCGGAAGTTCATCCCGAACATGGCAAAATTAACGAAACCTATGACGCAACAACTTAAGAAAAATGTAAAATTCAAACATACACCTGATTTCATCGAATCCTTTGAGAATTGCAAACAATTATTGATGAATCCTCCAATATTGCAGTACCCAAACTTTCAACAACCATTTATTCTGACTACCGATGCTTCAAATGTATCTCTAGGGGCCGTCTTATCTCAAAATCACGATGGACATGATTTACCTATTGCCTATGCAAGTAGAACTTTAAATGAAACAGAAACCAAATACAGCACTACGGAAAAAGAACTTTTAGGATTAGTCTGGAGCACTAAATATTTCAGGCCTTATCTCTATGGACATAAATTCATCATTAGAACGGATCATCAACCTCTTAAATGGTTATTTAATTTAAAAGATAATGTTAATTCTCGACTAACCAGATGGAAGATAAAATTATCAGAATACGACTTTACCGTCGAATATAAGAAGGGTAAATGTAACACCAATGCCGATGCTCTCTCAAGAATAGAAATCCACCCGATAGAAAATAGTTCTATGATAGCCAACTTCGACGAAAGCAAACTTGACTCCGAAGATTTACTTAAAAATGTAGAAAATTTAGACAACAGATCTGTGAATATCCCAACACCATGATAATCTATAATTAATAATTTGATAATCTAATTGAAGATTATCAAACTGTGCAATCTATAAATAAAGATGCTGATAGTATTCCCATTTTAAGTTCGCCAATAAATCCCAAGAAAACACAAATTCGAATAACTACAGTTCCGATGAACCCTGAAAAGACTAAAATTATTAAATCAAATGGACGTACCATTATTTACATGGAAATAATAATAAACAACGCAGAAAAACAACTGCTAGAACTTTTAAAAGAATACACCAACGACAAACAAATTTATTTCATATACACTGAAAACGAGTCCACCTACAGAATGTTATGTAAGATATACACCACCCATTTTTACCAAAGTGTAACATTAGTCAGATGTACTAAGTTACTTCCTGAAATCGAAAATCAAGAGGATCAATTAGAGACAATAAAAAATTACCATGAATCAAAAACGAACCAGTTAGTGAAACCACTTCTCGTTTAAAAAATTCCTACTATTGGACCAATATGCGAGCTATGATTGAAGAATATATTAGAAACTGTGAAGTGTGCAAAAGAGCCGTCATCCACCGGAGATTCCAATTATGATAACAGGAACTCCAGTAAAACAATTTCAAATACTCCACGCAGATACCATTGGTATAGAAAATAAAAATTACCTAACAATCATCGATACTTTTACAAAATTAGCCCAAGCTACAGAAATTCCTAATAAAACTTCACTTAGTATAGCTGACGCTTTTATCAAGTATTTTTGTTACTACGGAATACCGGAATCAATAGTAATGGATAATGGAACTGAATTTAAAAATATTGTCGTAGAACATTTATTAGAACTGCACAAGATAAAGATTCATTTTACAACCCCTCACAATCCAAACAGTAATGGCCCAATAGAAAGATTTCACCTCACTCTATTAGAACATATACGTCTATTTAAAGAACAGTCAGACGAACAGACGTCTAAATTAATAAAATATGCTGTGATAGCTTATAACAGCACTTTACATAACAGTACTCTTTATACACCCTATGAATTAACATTATATTCGATCTACTCTACGATCAACCAGCACTTAGTAGTTATCTATCAAATCATAAGGATAAAATGGCGCTTATATATCAAAGTGTACATCAAAAATTATCTGCACNCACGCCACTGTGTTCGCAGAAATGATGAACTGTTGCGGATGGCGAATATGTAATAAGCAACCGACACACACTTCGGTCTTAACTTTCATTTAATTCACAACTATATTGTATCATTTTGTAATAAATGTTTGAATAGAATTTTTAAAATTTATTGAACGGTTTAAACCAGAAACCATAACTCGCAGACTTGTCCACACCGATGAACCTGCGTGCTATACTCTAGGCTCCTCAGGAAGCAAATCAATTCAAACTCTTAAAGCTTCACACACAGGCTCTCTAAGGAGGTCCATACATTCATAAACTTTAATGTCTTAGCGTTAAGTTGTAAACCTTGCAAAACAAAACAAACTCATAAATTTGGACCATTATCCCAATGCCAAGCAACCTCGTCATCAAATAGAGGAAGACTGACAACATCGACGTCATATGTCCCAAGTGTCCGTTGTGCTAAGAAATTATTTATTTATTTATTTATTTATTTATTTATTTATTTATTTATTTATTTATTTATTTATTTATTTATTTATTTATTTATTTAGCATACACTACTAGACAGCCTAAGCCAATTAATTAATCATTTAAGATTTAATAAAAAAAATATAAAAAAAATACTTAATACAACATTAGTACAAATAAAGACAAAAATGTATAAAACAAATGAATTGCAGATAATATTACAAAGCAAGAAAACGAATAAGAGAAAAACAAATATATAAGTGGTACCTACACAAGGATAAATAACATAATTTACTAATTTGTAAAGACTTTTTGTTTGATGCATCTAATATCCATCTAATAGTACCATGGAAAATATCCACAGAATTTTGCATCAGACGATAATTAAGATCCATTACGTACAAAGGTGAAAATTTCAACAGATTAGTTTTAGGGGTGGGAAAATAGAAAAGTTTTGAGAAACGGGTGGCAGAATGAGGAGTGTGAAAATATAATGCAGCGAGTAAGTCTGGACAATCGATTTTTCCGGTTATAATGTTGATAACTCAATCCGAACGACCAAGCAAAATCCACGACTTGACGTCCAACGTAGGGTCGTGATATCAAACAGGCCTACGAACATTATAAATTCACGACGCTTGAACAACAGGGTATGTTGTAGCAGTTGTTTATATGTTTCACATTGCTATAAGTTAATTGGAGATAATTCACGTGACCAATTTATGTTATGGAACAATTGAAGTACTAGGTATATCTAAAGGATCATAAATATTTAAATTGTACATAATTATTTACTTGCATATTTGTGAAATTGATCCTTTAGATTTTTTGGAATATTTTAAATGCATCGGTAAAATAATAATCACTCACCTGTAATTAGTTACTGTCGATGCCTTATAGGGATGATCACTTTCAACCAAAGTATAATGCTTGCTAGTAGTATTATTTTTATCATCAAGAACATCTAGCATTGAAGAAGAACTCAAACCCATTAATTTTTTTTTGGTTTTAGGAGAAGGTACTTCCATTAAATTAAGTGCAGCTACATGTGGTAATATGTCTTTAATCAAATTTAAAATGTGGACAGTACTCTGGAAATTGATATAATAATTTAATGATCACCTAAAATAAAGAAAATGTATACAAACATTAGAATCACTTGTCGCCAGGGGACTTATATGTGCCAAAACTAAAGGTAAAAGACAAGTGACGAAATTTGAGGTACTCAATATGTTAGTAGATAATACTTCTTCAGCCTGCTCTCTTGCAAGAACCATCAGGCTATTAGCTTTGCTTATTATCTTACTTGCTACAGATAAGGCAGCTTTTCTAGCTTGTTCTTCTGATTTAGTTGTTGAATAGCTTCCATAATCCAGAGGATTGCTATAACATAATTGTATAATTATAAGTACATGTCGGTATACTCGAACCCTTAATCATTGATTGATCATATTAGTGTAGGTATATTAAGAAATAGTTGAACCGGTTGTCACATATGTCATATTTGCATTCGATTGCGAATTATCCCTAAAACATTGAAAATGGTAAATTTTGAAACTTTCCACATTGTTGTTTTAAAAGAACATCTTAACATATTATACTTTATATTATTTCAAATTAGAATTGAAAGTCTTGCTAATAATGGAAATGAATAATTATTGGAAATTATAAAAATATCGTGGCTTAAAAGAACATAATATTCCAGGTAATATTGGAATATTAAATCTATACTCAAAATAAACTAAAAAATATTATACTGAAATTAGTATTGTTTGAATAGTTTTTTACTTGTTTACTAATTGTATACTACTTTATGCATATATGCTTGTTTCTGTTTTCATAACATGCTTGTTATAACCTAATTTTATGTACTATGTAAATAGTACCTATTAACAACATATTAATACTGTTATAGATTTATTTATACTTTGTCTTAGTAACTTCAATAATAATATTATGACAATTTGTAGTATTTCGTGAGTTGTTGCATTTTATAATCTCTTTTCTAATAAGGTTTCTTTGAAACTCCTCCCAAAGAAATCATTAAGTTGTAATTCGCAAGATGTATGCAACTTAGCAAATAAAATGAAGCCGTCAACGCTTTGGTCATATTCAATATTGCGGTCAACGTTGGATATAAAGAAGGGGATTGATATAAGCAAATATTCAAAGTTACGTGCTTTTCTCAAGAAACAAAATGAGGGACATGTACCGAAAAAATTGCGAGTATTTACAAAAGAGCATGTTGATTGCTTTTGCTCGTTTATTTGCTCTCGCGTTTTCAATTCTGTCGCGAGGGCTTTACAGAACGCTTGGCGACATGCGTTCCGAAAAAGCACGAAAGTATATCGGCGTTTTTATGCAAAGCGCTCTTTGTCACAAGTCCAGTGGCTCTGTCTGTCAAGAATAGTTTTAGCACAGTTTGTTTTAGTTTTAGTTTAGCTATTGATAAAGCGGGACATGTATGCAATGGACGCAATTGAATTCTATTTCTATTAATTGGATGTACTGCCCATCGCCACTTACGTTTTCTATTACATATTTTTTTATAGCACAAATACAATATACACGGATCCATTTTCATGTACTTCACTGACTACTGTGTGGCATGAAACTGGCGACAACTGATAGAATACGCGTGCATAAAATGGAGCAGAAATATGCCGCGTTTTTCTCAATTTCGCGTTGGGAGGAGAAAAACGCGTGCATAAAAGAGGTCTTAGGGTTTGCAATCCCGCATTCCGCGTTACAGCATTCCAGCAATTTCTCGCATGTCAATGAGACCTGCGAAATTCCCGCATTTGTGCGGTAATTCCCGCGCGGGAAATTTTTGAATAGAACACGTCCGTTTAGCGACATAGCGCATGGCGCGCATGAGCGCCCCGTTTGGTTTGCGTGCGCATCCCGTTCCCCTGTGATAGCATCGATCAATCGAGCGAAAGAAAGGATTAAAATCGGCAGATCTTTGCATCATTCAGACAAATTCCTTGATTCGTCTGTTTATTTCCGAGAAAAAAAAAGTGTTTACAAAGTGAAATTTTATATATAACTAATAATTTTGTCTTCTTGTATGTTACTTTAATTATACGATACTGCCCTACTTCGGAAAAAGACCGTAAATGCAGTGTAAATGAATGACAGCCAAATGAAGTATGCCTAATATCTCTTTGCAATTTTCTCTAAACTATCATATTCCGAAGTATATTATCGATGTATCTAGCAAATATTTTTTTAGAAATTGTTACAACGATTAAATTACTAACCTAACCTAGATGTTTATAAATTTAGTAATTTAACAGCAACAAGTACGTTAAGTAACTAGAGACATAATAATATCTATGTAAAAATAACAAAAGTAATATATTATTGATGTGTTGATTTCTGTTGATTCTTAGTTAATAAACATAGTTTTTAATATATGCTAATCTGTTGATTTTTAAATACCAAGAATTATTTATATTTCATTTGATTAAATATAAACATTCCACAATAATAGCATTATTATTTTCATATACAGGGTGACATAGAAAAAAGTAGATTGCATACTGTCATACAATAGAGGACACTAAAACAAGAAAAAAAAGTTCCTATGAACATGGGTCCGCAAGGCCTTCGGTTAAAGTATACGGGGTGTTGAATTTTAATTTTTTTTTAGTTGCAAAAACAATGATAAATACTTCAACAATTAAATTTTAATGGTATGATGAAAAATATGATTAATTAAAACAAAACATTAAGTTATTAGAAGATGTTCAAATTGTTGCCCTTGTACTTCAATACATTTTTCCATTCTTCTTCTTAATGATTGACGGCATCTTTGAAATATTCCTAGGTTATTATGAAATCTATCTGCCGATTCCATAATTCTTATCCATAATTGTTCTTCATTATGTATTTCTACAGCATAAACTTCATTTTTCATAAAGATATTAAAAAAAAAACCCAAACAAAAATAAAATTCAACACCCCATATCTTTTAACCGAAGGCCTTGCAGACCCATGTTCATAGGAACTTTTTTTCTTATTTTAGTGTCCTCTATTGTGTGGCACTATGCAATGTACTTTTTTCTATGTCACCCTGTATAAATATATTTTTAAATCTCTCGCGGGAATTACAGCGGGATCCCGCTGTAAAGGCGAATTTACCGCAAATTTCCAGCTGGAAAAAAAAGACTGCGGGATTGCAAACCCTAATTCTAATAGAACAAGTCAAGGGGACAGATAAATGGGGTGATTTATGTTACATGCCTTATCTAAATAGTAGGTAACACGCTCGTATTATTTAAAACAGCCAACTCAAATACCTGAGTAACATGTTGAGTATTAATAAAATAAAAAATATTGTACTTATATACAGGGTGATTCATTAACAATGGGAAAGTCGAAGGCTGAAGATACTACACGTGAAATGGTGACCATTGGCGCAAACATGCCTTATCCGAAAGTTGATAGTTTCGGAAATACAGAGTGAAAGTTAAAATTTTAAATCGTTTTTTTGCGATTATTCTGAAAATATGTAGGTTAGGAACTTGAAAATTTGCGAAACTATATTTTTTTAGACGACGAATAAGATGCGTGTTGTAATTTCAGCATTGCTCATAGAGGGCGCCACTTATGACCAATTTCACCGAAAATTTAGTTAATAACTTTTTACCCTTTATATTTAACATGAAACTTGATTCAAAACCTGAAAGAGCAATCATTTTTCCATTAATTATGTACTCTTGTTTCATTTCGGTATCTCGATCCGTTTTCGAGAAAATCGATTTAACGAACACTATGTTTTAATAATATGAGAAATTAAAAGCGAAACAAACCAAGTGTTTCTTCGTGTTATTACAACAATTAACAATAAAGCAAATAAAATACGTAACTATGCTTTAAAGTAATTGTTCGAAGAATCCACCGTTGACACTGATACACTTTACACGTTTTCTGAGAGATCTTCGAGTTTGAAACAACATATTGGGATTGTGTCTGACTTCGTTGGCAGCGATTTGTATTTTTTGCCACAACTCTTCACACGAGCCAATAGATTCTTTGTAAACTATATCTTTCATTCGAGACTAAATAGAAAAATCAAGAGGATTGAAGTTCAGACTTCTGGACCCCTATTCTTGACACCGATAGAATAAAACACTCCCTGGGGAACGTTCCCAACTTTCATTCTATTACTGTTCTATTAGTAGGCAAAATTGGTATTCACGAAACTCGAGAAAGGAAGTGGAAGGAAGTAGGAATGAAACAAGGTTGCCACATCTAACCAATCAAATTTATATATTATTTGACAGATAGACATTTATTTTGGGTTATTCCACATTCCATAGCACTCTATGGTATGTGGTTGATATTGAAGTGAACTGTGAACTAGCAACTAACTAACGAGTGAATACTGAAAACTGAATACCTAACCTACAAACATAATATCAAATATTTATTAGTTTGTTAGATAAGTGTCTTTTGTTCTTTTGTAATGGAAAATATAAAAAAAGGTGGTGGTAAAAGCAACCCAATAAATCAGAGGCAGAAAGAAATCCTAGTAGATTTCATTTCTGGGAGACCAGAAATGTATTCCGGAATATAAATAAATATAAATATAAATAATTGCAAAATCTTTTACTGGTAACCGTATTTTATTTATATTTAGGTACTTACAAGCTGGATATTAAGCGAATGGTAATGTTTTCGGTTAACATAAATGTGTTCGGGATAAATGGGGTGGTTTACAGGTGGAGCAATGATGGCAATATGGGTACAATCAATGACTCCTGGAAAATGGTATTTTTCATAAAACCTAAAAATATTCAGTTACATGTCTTTACAGTAGCTTAATGTCTTTTAAATCTACCACACTAATTTTTTAAGTAATATGAAATACCGGGGCAGGATTCTACCTTGTTCGAACAGACTCCAACTCTTCCATGTTTCTGGGAAAATGAATCCAAGCATTCATAATTTCAGGTTCATTTAACGCATTTGTTGTATCTTCAATGCTTCTGCTAACAGACGCTTGACTTATGCCAATGTAAGTATTGTTGCCTGTTATCTCTTGATAACTTCCAAACCCATAAAATTTAAAGCAGCGAGAACCTAAAAGTAAGAGTATAAATGTCTTGTCCCTGTGGCATATTTAATCTACCTTAAAATTATATTTTCTCACCTTTAATTTCACTGGTAATGCCGATCTACGGTTTGGTTGTTCAATAAATGGAGTCACCAAATCAATGACTTCTCGACATAATTCTTTTGTCAGTCTAAAGTTTTGAATAAATTTACGATCTGAAAGAGTGTTAAATGGGTCTCTTTTAAGTAAAACTTCTCTACCTATTATTAGGTCTTCTTCAGCGTCTTGAAGATCTTGTTGAATGATATTCCAAATTAGTAATTCATTTAAATCCATTTTTTGATGACTAATTAACACAATTTTCAGGTTAGAATCCTTTTTCTGTGGTTTAAAAGAATAAATGTGGAAGAGATACATTTGTTCCCTAGGGAGCATTTTATTTTCTTGCTTTTCAATGGAACATAGTTCAAGAATACGGGTTTTAAATTCTTGAAAGAACCACGCGCACTTTCTCCTTACTGTTCTATTCTACTAGCGTCAAGAATAGGGACCCTGGATGGCCAAGCAAAAATGCTTACATGGCCAATCCAGCGATTTGGAAAAACTGCATCTAAATATGCACGCACTGACCAAGCAAAATGCAGTGGAGCTCCGTCGTACATGAACCACATGTGTCTTCTTAAATAAAGTAAACTTCTTCAAGCCGTGGAAGCATTTTTAGTTGGCCACCCAGAAGTCCGGACTTCAATCCTCTTCATTTTTCTATTTGGAAGAATCTGTTGGTTCGTGTGAAGAGTTGTGGCAAAGAATACAAATCGCTGCCAACGAAGTCAAACGCAATCCCAATATGTTGTTTCAAACTCGAAGATCTCTCAGAAAACGTTGTGTAAAGTGTGTAAATGTCAACGGTGGATTCTTCGAACACTGAATTTAAATCGTTTTTACGAATTTCATTTGTTTTATTGTTAATTGTTGTAATAACACGAAGAAACACTTGGTTTGTTTCCTTTTAATTTCTCGTATTATCAAAACATAGTGTTCGTTAAATCGATTTTTCTCGAAAATGGATCGAGATACCGAAATGAAGCAAGAATACACAATTAATGGAAAAATGATTGCTTTTTCAGGTTTTGATTCAAGTTTCATGTTAGACATACAGGGTGAAAAGTTATTAACTAAATTTTCGGTAAAATTGGTCGTAAGTGGCGCCCTCTATGAGCAATGCTGAAATTACCACACGCATCTTATTCGTCGCCTAAAAAAACATAGTTTCACAAATTTTCAAGTTCCTAACCTACATAAGTAGGGTATTTTTACCGTTTGGGAGTCTCCCCGCTCCACTTTCTGGCTTGGGATGACCTTGAGGCCGAATGCCGATGACGTTGGTGTATGGATGACCTTGAGGCTGAAAGCCGAAAGTGACGTAGGTTGGTGACTTTCATTTGACCTTTGCATTGCAGTTAACCTTGAAATTATATTTGTATGCTATATGAGAGAGGAGGAGTTTTTTACATGAGAAGATGACATTCATTTGACTTTGGCATTGCCGTTAACCTTGAAATTAAATTTGTGTGGTGTGGTGTGAATAAGGAAGATTGTTTATGACCTTCATTTGTCTCACGCTTTAAACGTTACAGTTAACCTTGAAATTAAATTTGAAATATGTCTATAGGTGTGGATAAGTATCTTATGAGGGTGTGGTGACCTTGAGCTAGTTCAAAAGACGAAAAAATATCACATTATGTGACGTCATTCGCTTGATTTACCTTTAAACATGGCATTTAACCTTGAAATAAAATAGTTGTTTTAATGTTTTGTATACATTGTGACGTGGTGCATTTGCAGTGTATTTTCTATATAAGAGAGGAGATCAGACTGAAGAATTACATTTCGTTGTGTGCCAACCCCGCAGAACTATTACAATTCCTAAAATATTCTGCGGCCCTCGTATGCCTGCCCTCGTATACATAGTCACATATTTGGCGGGTAAAAGAATAACTGACGAAACGATCAATAAATAGCCACGCCTACTTAAAATGTCGGTTAAATTAAAGTTTAAATGTTTCTATATATATAATATAACATTCAAAGGACAATTAAGATATTTTACGAGTATTGCCTTGAACGAATACCAATGCTAAACTATTCAACGAACGATCTCAAATAATCCATGAGAGGAAAAACGCGCGAGAAGCACATGCTGACTTAACCTTGAAACAACATGTACTTCGATACCAAAAAATAAAATTCTAATGTTTGAATGCATAACCTTGAACAGATTGCGATCAATATCACGCATACGTTTGGAGCTAAAATAAAATAACTATTCAACGAACGATCTCAAATAATCCATGAGAGGAAACCTTGAGGCCGAAGGCCGATGACGTTGGTATATGGATGACCTTGAGGCTGAAAGCCGAAGGTGACGTAGGTTGATGACTTTCATTTGACCTTTGCATTACAGTTAACCTTGAAATTAGATTTGTATGCTATATGAGAGAGGAGGAGTTTTACATGAGAAGATAACATTCATTTGATTTTGGCATTGCCGTTAACCTTGAAAATTAAATTTGAAATATGTCTATCGGTGTGGATAAGTATCTTATGAGGGTGTGGTGACCTTGAGCTAGTTCAAAAGATGAAAAAATATCGCATTATGTGACGTCATTCGCTTGATTTACGTTTAAATAATGCATTTAACCTTGAAATTAAATAGCTGTTCTAATATTATGTATACATTGTGACGTGGTGCATTTGCAGTGTATTTTCTATATAAGAGAGGAGATCAGAGTGAAGAATTACATTTCGTTGTGTGCCAGCCCTGCAGTTAGCGTCTACAATAGTGTAAATTTTGTTTAAAAAAAATTTTTTTTGAAGTGAGAACAATTATTGTATTTATTGCTGACTAGATATTACAGGGAATTATAATATAAAAATGGCATTATCAATTGATGAATTAAATAAGATAAATAGTAATATTAACGGTGAATTCAACGATATTATGCGAAGGTCAGTTTCTTCGTTGGAAATTGATAAAAAACTATCTTTTGTCAATACGCGTTTTGGAAAGTCCATTTTAGCTATATTGTTTGATGAAAAGTGTGATTTAAATTTCAAGTGTTTTTTACCAAAGAGGGTTACAGAACACATAACAGAAGATATTTTGAATAAAATGAATTCCTCTTGGGAACAATACACGATAACTTATTTAGGTCAAAGTGACCCTGCATTTAAAGATGGTGAATGTAAAGCGTTGTTAAAATTTGGAACTGTCATTTAATTTTTGTTTATTTAATTTAAATAAAAATATATCTAGTAGTAACAAATATGTTTTATATATAGAGTATATTCTAGTCAATATAAGTAATTTACACTATTTAGTCAGTATAATAATATAAGGTGGCTTCTCTGTTAATGTTTTTATAATTCCAATAGGTAATGAATAATTTTTAATCTTATTACTATAATACCAGTTTTCATATCATTTTTTTTTTATTTATAGAACAACTATTGAAAATGTGGATGCATTATGCTAGTCAAAATTGGACCGATGCCGAGGACCTCCAGTCAGCCGTAAAGAGATTGATGAACGAGCTAGATTGTGTGGCAATAGATTGTCTTCACGCATCTAATTATGACATGAATTACTGCTTCTCTGAAGAAAAAATTAAACAGTTGGAGGAGGATTATGAAAAACATCGCCGTGGTGCATCATTATGTAGTAATTATTTAAGTGAAAATATAAATTTGGATAATTTTTGTGTAAAAATGGTGGAGATAGGACTAAAACAATTTGTTATTTCTAATTTGTTGGATTATCTACCATATGCAACTGTTGTAAAATACAAATTAGCAGCTCAAGAAAATAATGCTGGTAATGAAGATGATATATAACATATCATTAAATTTTTATGTAATTTATATATTATCTTAAAATTGTATAATATTATATATCTAATATTAACAAATTTTATTGTATTAACTATTTGTCTATTATTGTAATGTGGAATAAACAACATAAATATAAATATATTTAAACTTTTATTGTTGTCTTATTTGTTAAATGAGAGGAGAAAAAAGTATATAAATAGCATAATTAACCTTGAAATGACATTTGTCTAATGTTAAATAGGAAGAAATGATACATGAGGAGATGACCTTCAGTTGACATATTTAAATGCTATTTTTAAATATTTCGTTATAGTGTGACAATAGCTCTAAGTTCATAAGTTTGTATCGAATTTATAGAATTCAGGATGTAAAAAGAGAAAAGAAATAAATATATATTAAAATAATAGTCAATATATAGTTCTACAAAGTGTTTGTTTGTAAATAATAATGCATAAATAAGTAACTATTACAATTCCTAAAATATTCTGCTGCCCTCGTATGCCTGCCCTTGTATACATAGTCATCTACTTGGCGGATAAAAGAAGAACTAACGAAACGATCAATAAAATAGCCACGCCTACTTAAAATGTCGGTTAAAATAATATTCAAATATATAATATAACCTTCAAATGACACTAGAAGCGATCGATATTTTATAAACCACGCCTACACGACAAAAAATTCAAATATTTCATGGCCTTGAACGAATACAATACATTCAACGGACGAACAAAAATAATCAATAAGAGGAAAAACGCGCGAAAAGGTATATGACTAAATTAACCTTGAAACCATTAATAAATGTTTTTACCAACGCGTTATTACATATAAGTTTTTAGAATGTATACAATATTTTATGTTGCAATACATAATAAAACTTTTTACAGTTCTATTACATATAATGCGGATATTGTTTATTGGGATTTTAATTCAAATGTTTGTCACATGCATCCCGACAAATAATTTTGCGCCTTGTGCATTAGAAATAATCAATTTACAAGCACCAGTTATGGGTTATTGTTAAAATAATTTTAAATGTATCTGGTACATGAATTTTCAAAGANTGTGTGTGTGTGTCGTTGTCTTCGTTTCTTGATCCTGGCTGTCTCTGAAACAGAAAAGGTTAGCGGGCAGGGGGGGGGTGTCGTTGGGGTGGGATGTTGTTCAAATGAATGTGTAAACACGAACGGCAATGTCAAAATTACCTTGTCTCGGAGCTTACTGCTTTCGCCACTTGGTGCGCTTGCATCTTAAAAATTATCGCGGATAGTAGACGTTGAATACTTGTATAATACGTTGAATAATTGTATAGAATACCGATGTTGCCCAATTCCGATTTGATGCGTTGATTTCGATTCGATAAGGAGTTACAGAATAGGGCTGATTGACGATAGCCTTTTTTTCGCGAGTGAAGTCGTGTGTTGCAGTATGTACTAATAAGAGCATAGGCCTAGTAAGTAAACCATGGAGACTCTAAAGTAAACTATGGACTGGCCCTAAAAAGAGAAGTCAGTCGCGCTCTTAGAGCATATAATATCGCGCTGATATGTGCAAGGCAGATGAAGCTAGTGCAGTCAAATACCGGTAAAACAAATAATGGTACACCGGTATACCGATACAAAAAACATAAACAAACCTGAGTGCGCGCGCCATAATTCCATGGCTAGAAATTGGCCTCAATGATTTGGGATTGAGTGAGATTATCCCTCTTTATCCTGCCTCATCTCGTGTAGGCCTGGACAGCCTTCGTAAGTGGGCCCCATCCGTCGTCTACCCCGACCGCAAATGCGGCCGGTGTAGGCGCTTTGTGGGACCTCCTTGTGTCCTGGCTAGGCCCTGCCGGCTAGGGCCCTTTCTTCTGGCGCTATTCTTGCTTCACCGGCTCGTCTGTTTAAATGCCGGGGGTGGTGTCATGTTTATGTGTGGTATGGTTGGGTAGGGTAGTGCGGCTATGCAGCTTGGGATGCGCTTTGCTGAGGTGGCCCTTCGGCTAGCGCGGGAGGGGAGGGGTAAGGAGGGTATGGGGTGTGTGTATGTGTGTGTGTGTGTGTGTGTGTGTGTCGTTGTCTTCGTCTCTTGATCCTGGCTGTCTCTGAAACAGAAAAGGTTAGCGGGAAGGGGGGGGGTGTCGTTGGGGTGGTCACCCAGGGTCAAAAAGTTGGTGTCTCGGTTTTTTGTGTTTGTTGGTCACTTCGGGTACGTAGTCAACGGCTTGCCTGAGGAGGGGATTGTCATGTCTAGCGGCTACGTCAAACCGTTTCTTCGCGTTTTGTCTTATTGTTTGTGTATTCTAAGTCTCGTAATATGTCAGTGTTTCTTACGTACCAGGGCGCGTCAGTGGCCGTGCGGAGGGCTATGTTTTCCATAGCCTGTATTGACTTTAAGTGGCTTTTTGCCGCGTAACCCCACGCAGTGGAGGCGTAGGTTAGCTGCGGTTGAAGTACCACCTTGATAAGCGTTCGCTTATTCCTTAAACTGAGGGTGTTTCCACCTTTGAGTAAGGGATAGAGCCTAGCCCTGGTGGTC
>NW_019417000.1:41857-48176 GCF_000390285.2 Anoplophora glabripennis | reverse complement strand
ACTCCATTCCTCCCAAAACTTGCTTCGTCAGTATACAGAATTAATCTCGTAAACATAGGATTTTGCTCATGTCTCTGAAGAAACCATTGAGAAAACTGTACTCTTGCACGAAAATCATCAGGATTAAGAGCATGCACTTTTTGGATATGGTAAGGGTGAAGAAGCTGTTCTCTAAGGATTCTTGCAACAGTGGTCTTTGGAACATTGGTAAAAGAAGATAATGACCTAATGCTAACTGTTGGATGAGCAGCAACTTCGTCCAGTATATTTTCCTCTACTTCAACTGTACGTGCTGTTCGCGGGGCACCCCTGTTTGCAATAACAGGAGCAAACTGACCTAAAGACATTAAAATTTATTTATTATCGATTTTGTTTAATAATAGTAATCGTATTATACCAGTTTCTCTTAATCTTTGATCAATACGTTCGAAAGTTTTGCGATCCGGAATCCTTCTATTAGGATAAGAATGCTGATAAAATCTTCTTGCTGCCGAAGCATTACAAAGAGCCCGCCCGTACATTAAATACATATCAGCATATTCTTCATGGGAATACTCCATATTTTATAACAAATGATGAGTTATGAGATGAGTCTTAGATTTAAAACTACGTATTTGACAATTTAATTGCCTTTGGCATACTCTGATATGTCAAAGCCTACCACGATTAAATCTGTGTTTCAATTAAATAAAATGTCTCAAATTAAATGGTACCTTCCTCTTTAAACGGGTTTATCTAAAAAAATATCTATTTTATGGATATTCAACAAGTATACCTTTCTTACGTAAAATACCATAAGTTTTTATAAAAAGATGGAAAATTTGGGGTATAGTGGAACAAAACGAAAAGTCTTAATAAACATAGGGTCGCAAATGCCTCTTTAACGAGATACAGGGCGTCAAAGTTTCTGTAAAATTAAACATTGTCTGCAATAATTCCAAAATGCCTGAACATTTCTATTTCAAATTTGCTATGCGTAGTTAGCACCTTAAGACCAATGTTTGATGTACTGCTCAAAATTTTATGAGCAGCAGTGTCGTAGAGACGGGGTCAACGTGACCCATTTTTTAAAAATATTTTCTACACCACTGCACTAATTTTGTCAAACGAGCACTATTTTTGTGTAAAGTGTTCAATTGTCTATCGAATTGGTCTCTTGCAAAATTTTGATTAAAGCAGCCGTAGGGTATTTTTACCGTTTTATAGTCTCCCCTCTCCACTTTCTGGCTTGGGATGACCTTGAGGCCGAAAGCCGATGACGATGGTGTATGGATGACCTTGAGGCTGAAAGCCGAAGGAGATGAAGTAGGTTGGTGACTTTCATTTGTCCTTTGCATTGCAGTTAACCTTGAAATTAGATTTGTATGGTATCTGAGAGAGGAGGAGTTTTACATGAGAAGATGACCTTCATTTGACTTTGGCATTGCCGTTAATCTTGAAATTAAATTTGTGTAGTGTGTTGTGAATAAGGAAGATTGTTTATGACCTTCATTTGTCTTATGTTTTAAACATTGCAGTTAACCTTGCAATTAAATTTGAAATTTGTCTATCGGTGTGGATAAGTATTTTATGAGGGCGTGGTGACCTTGACCTAGTTCAAAAGACGAAAAAATATCACATTATGTGACGTCATTCGCTTGATTTACGTTTAAACAGTGCATTTAACTTTGAAATTAAATAGTTGTTTTAATATTGTGTATACATTGTGATATGGTGCATTTGAATTGCAGTGTATTTTCTATACAAGAGAGGAGATCAGACTGAAGAATTATATTTCGTTGTGTGCCAACCCTGCAGTGAGCGTCTACAATAGTGTAAATTTTGTGTAATTAAAAAAAGAAAAAATGGATCGATCAAGTACATTACCAAAAAAAGCCACAAGTTCTAGAAGGAAGAGTACAAGTGTTGGCAAACCTATGCCAAAGGTGACGCCGGAGGAATGTCAGCACCTTCAGTATTTCCAACAACCGCTTGTCAGCCAAGGTTGTTATACCACGACGGTTGATAGTGCTATGGATGCAATAATTCCATCCGATGAAATTTTGTCAAGGGCATTGTCGAAGGGAACAACACAATCATGGATTTGTCTCCAATCAGTGACTTTTTATTACCAAACTCTATACCGGTTAAGAAGATGGCAACATCTAAAAAATCTGTTGGGTCTTCGAACCGCGGGGAGAATCAGAAAAAAGGAATCGCTTCGAAGGGTAGCACGATTACGGCAGTTGTTGCAACAACCTGCGGTTGAAATAACGGTACCACAAGCAGAAGCTCCACCACCACAGCCGCCAATTCTCCGGTCAGAACCCCAGAAAATCATGTCAACGTTTGACGATGTGGTTGCATCCATAGAAGTTTCCATAACACCACCTCTGAAAGTTCCCCAGGAAATGGCGTCCAACCAAGTGGAAGAAGAAGAAGAAGAAGAAGAAGAAGGAGCGATCCTGTACTCGCAGGCCGACGAAGCGGATGTCATTTCAGCATTCCTCAGATACTGGGAAAAACTCAGTCGGAGGGAGGAACAAACTGAGGAAGAAGTCCGCGTTCTGCTAGAAACTCTCGTAGTTAAACGGGAGCAGATACGGGTATTCCAGGAGGAGATTGGGACAATACAATCCGAAATTAATAATAAAGTGCGAAAGAGGGATGAAAGTGGAAAGGCTTTAAAAACTTTGAGTGGATGAATGAAAGTGAGGCGTGTGAATGTTGAATAGCTTTAAGAGGTATAAATTTTTTATACAAGATTAATTTTAAGATGTAAATATTTTTTTTTTATATAATTTAATGTGTATATATTATTTGTATAGTCCAAGAAATATATGACTTGATATAAATATAAACCAATTTTAGAAACAAAACGACCATTCATTCCACAAATAAAAAAAAATAAACTTAAAATATTCTAAACAAATATAATAATGTGATAATGTATTAACATTATAGAATTCAAGATGTATAAAAGAGAAAAGAAATATATATATATTAAAATAATAGTCAATATATAGTTCTACAAAGTGTGTGTAATTAATAATGCATAAATAACTATTACAATTCCTAAAATATTCTGCTGCCCTCGTATACATAGTCATCTATTTAGCGGATGAAAGAATAACTAACGAAACGATCAATAAAATAGCCACGCCTACTTAAAATGTCGGTTAAAATAATATTCAAATATATAATATAACCTTCAAAGGACACTAGAAGCGATCGATATTTTATAAACCACGCCTACACGGGAGAAATTCAAATATTGCACTTTGTCCCACGGATTCCATTGTAAAGAACAGACCAATAGATCTTTCGGTAAAATACACTCGCGTTAAACAGCTCATCTTTTTAAAAATACATTACAATACATTTATTTTTTTTGTCATAAATCCTTAACTTTTCGAAGAAACTTGAAGAGATCAAAAAGTTAGTAAATGAATGGGGTTTTTTAGACATATTTTTTAAAAGGAAAAAATTTTATCGAAAAAAAAATTATAAGAAAAAATGTCATAGGGGTTGATTATTTCAACCCCTTACAAAAATAGTTCAGGGTTGAAAAAAATTCAAAAGGTGTAGTTTTATTGACAGATAATGTTCACCAAGTTTGGTTTCTTTAGCTTGATGTACGTGGAAGATAAAAAAGAAAAACAATTTTTTCTTGTAATTTTAGGAGGGGCGTAACTTTTCAGGGGAGGGTTTTTTCAAAAAATTTTATACCAAAGACCCCTATTAATTTTCATCGGAGAATCGCCCCTTGAATTTTTTCTGTGTTATTTAGATACACCCTGTATATGTATACTATGAATTAGGACATTCATTTGAAATAGGTATATCTATTTATATAAATGCATTTTGGCGCTCAAATAAATGTAAAAATATCGCACCAACAACAAATTTGCTGGTGTTTTAAAAACATTGCAGTTAACCTTGAAATTACAATTGTTTGGCGCGAATGATACATACAGCATGTTATATGAGCTTCATTTTAAATATATTCCGTTAAATGTTAGAGATAAATATTGCTTGAGAATGTCACCTTGAGAATTTGGCTTTGTTATTGGTGTGATTACTTCAAAATTATTTGATACACAAAACAATATTGTAAATACTTATACGCAGTAAATATATTTTTTCCATTTACAACCATCCGAAATTTATGTATATAAAAATAAAATTCATCATATTTGTTGTTTATTTTTATTATAACTTTCAGTGATACAAATTTTATTACAATAATTCATTACAAAAAACCATTCACAAAAAAAGCAATAATACCTAATGCTAACTATAAATATGTGTTTTATAATAATGATTAAACAAAGTCTGCCTTATTTATCCAAGAATTTTGGGATGCTGGAAGTACAAGCCACTTGCAAAAAAATAAAGTAGTTATTTTTTTCTTTTTCTTCAATATTGACTGTACTAAATATACATTGGGATATTTAGTTTTCAATAATTCCCACTCATGAAAACATCCTTTGATCGGTTGACCTTGCATATCTTCTAACGCATACGTTGTTGGATTTGTTGTATTTACTTTAATCACTTTGAATAGCTCTGTTGAAAAATTTGCTGTGAATCCTTTTTGAAAAATATTTTTGAATTTGGTAATTCGAACAGTCTCCAAAACTGAATGTTGGTTTCAGGGCAACTTTTGGGTGGTTATACACTTTCAATACTGTGGATGGTTTTACATCGATGGGTTTCATACCAGTAGTACGTTGAACTCTATTATTATACGAACTTATTATTTTTATTAGAATATCAATCCACACATAATTACCTCTAGCTGAAAACTCTTTATATATCCAAGTTTTCAAAGTTCTTATAGTCCGTTCGACAATTGCGGCCTTTTTTGTGCTAAATGTAGAATAATGGTTTATCTTATGCAGATGCATGAGTTTGGAGAATTGTCGATTATAAAATTCAAGTCCATGATCGCTCTGCAGATTACGTGGGCAATAACCAGCGTCTCGAAAAATTTTCTTCTTTTCATCAGAAACTTCGTCAGCTGTTTTTTTCTTTAGCGGCTTCGCCCACACATATTTAGAATAACAGTCAATTACTATAAGTATATATCGATAACCTTTATTTTTTTGCAAAGTTTTGCATTTCAGCCAAGTCTATTTGGAAAAGGTCTGCATACCCCTTAATGATGAGTTCTCCTCCTGCAAAAGTTTCTTCGTGCCGGTTTGTGTAATTCGTTTACAATTTGTCGTTTTGTGTCACTAATGAACATTATGATTCAAGTTTACTACTAGAACAGTGCGTACATAAATGTTCCCCGTTCTTTTTTGGAATGTCTTATCACGACGAATTGTTCCTTCTTTTATTATATATCCTTAACATAACTCATGTCAATCTATAACTATGATCTAAACGGAGGCATGATGTCTCACAGGGATTTCCTCAAATTTTTCCATATCTTTTACCAAATTATTTTGCGTTTCTAATTTCTTTTCAAGGTCACTTTTTAATTCATCTAATTTGACTTTAATATCTCTAATCTCTTCTTCCATTTTATTTTGAGAAATTTTAAACAGTTTAACAACTTCTAAAACTATTTCTGCTCTTTCTCTCTTCACGAAAGCCACCAAACTATCGCTTATGAGATTGGCTGATTGTTGCAATGCCTTGAGGGTGTCTTTTTTACAATTATTTATAATTTTATTTTCGTATTGCATACTCGTTCCAACATTTTCGTTTGTGGGCTCACCAATGTTTTTTAATTGTTTACCTTGAATATCGTACTGTTTTTCATTCGTAGGTTTGAATCCGACACCTTGCGGACCACGGGAACTTATACAACTAGCCAGTAGGTAATGGGTCGGTTGAGACCACCCCCACTCCTCCACCTTTTCCCTTCCCCCTCCCCTTCCCCGCCAGCCAATCAGAGCGCAGCATTTTGACAGGAAAAATGGCGGGAAAGTCAAAATGTAGTCATCTAGGTCTTTACCCCCACCTAGGCCTTCGCCCCCACCTAGGGCTTTGCCCCACCTAGGACTTTACCCCACCTAGGGCTTTTCCCCTAGGGCCCCCATGCAGGTATCTTCATGTAGGTATGTAGGATTCCCCACGTAGACAAGAGTATTGTGCGTAGGCCTCCGCGTGTACCCCGCGTAGGTATACCTAAATTGTATAGGGCTTCGCCCGCCACCGCGGGCCCCAAAACGTGGTCGAGCGGAGACCTAGGCAGTAGCCGCGATTTTCATTTCACAATAGTAGTTTATAACGCGGCCGAGCGTGTATCTGTAGATGGCGTTGCAAGTGGAGCGCGGGTCTAATAAATATACCTGTATATTTAAGTATTACAAACTACGGCTAAAAA
>NW_019417000.1:35418-36706 GCF_000390285.2 Anoplophora glabripennis | reverse complement strand
GACAGCAAATCTGCTAAATAAGTAATGACACTTGGTGACATTTAAATGTTTTTCCACAGCCAACCTACAGCTAACTGTCGGATTATATTCGTCTCTGTACTTATGTTCAAATATCTCAAAATCGGTGGGATTTAGGTATAGGGAATGCTTATACCAATGGAAAGAGAATTAACAGGTGCATCTACTGGCATTATAAAACACAGGGTGTTCCATTTAAAATAAGCGAGTTATTAAACTTTCAATTTGACACAATTGGTCCGAGTTTTTTAGACGCCCTGTGTAACATGCACCAATTTTCGAATATTCCAGATATTTGGACACGTTTTGGTATTGACTATCTAAAATGTCAGCTTGCTTTCTTAAAAATTGGAGGAGATAGAACCGATTAAGTGTAGGTATGTTTTTTTCAAAAATTTTGAAAAGGTCAAAATATTTCAAAAACTATTGAGTTTAAGGATAAAGTAAGGTTATGAATGGAACATTTTCAGAATTCCAGTACGCGTAGTTTTCCAGAAACGTCTAATTGAAGGTCTATCTGGAACACCCTGTATATATTCAGTTGAATGTGATATAAAACTATCGGCTAACAACCGGCTAACAACGGCTAACAACCAGCTAACAACCGGCTAACAACGGCTAACAACCGGCTAACAACAGGCTAACAACCGGCTAACAACCGGCTAACAACCGGCTACCAACCGGCTAACAACCGGCTACCAACGGCTAACAACCGGCTAACAACCGGCTAACAACCGGCTAACAACCGGCTAATAACCGACTACCAGCCGGCTAACAACCGTTTACCAACCGGCTACCAGCCGGCTAATAACCGGCTCCCAACCGGCTAACTTTACTTCGCGTGACGGTTATTCAGTTTCTACATGACGGTTATCCAGTTTCACGTGACGACTTAAGATATTATTCTAGCCTCCTTGAACTCCTCGATGATTGCTGAAATTTCGTCGTCGTGTGATATATTTCCAGCGTTTTTAGATGCTACCGGCAGCCTTAAACGATCGGCAAGTTCGTTGGGATCATTCCAGTAAATATATTCCATCGGCTTTGTATTGTAAGTTAACTTGTTGGTGCGAGATAATAAACCTCTACCAGTAGTTTTACGTTGTGTTGTCTTAATAAATAGCGGTCTAATAATTTCTCTATACTTTAACGAACTGGAACCTTTTAAGCGTCCTACTGCGTCTTTGTGAGCACCAGTCATTTGAAGAATATTTTTATAAGATTGTTTATCCTCTTGATTGAAAGACGGGTCATGATAGAAAATCAATTG
>NW_019417000.1:9383-35023 GCF_000390285.2 Anoplophora glabripennis | reverse complement strand
GAGATAGATTCAAGAGAAGAATTGAAACGACTTCCAAAATTCTCAAGCCATTATTAGAAAAACATCTTGAAAAAATTCGCCGATTAAAATCCGAAATAAAACACTACAATAACCAGTGTAAAATGGCTAAACAGTTTTAAAAGATGAACATTCAAGGCAAGTGGGATGATGTATTTACGAATCCTCATCGATTTTCCGCAACGAAGGATGGACCTACATCTACAAGAATTGTACCAATTACGTTATAATATTACATTTATTATATTTTAATATGCTTAATATATATGTTTACCTGTCCTTGTTTGTTTTATTTCCTCTCTCCCTCTACCTTTCATGTATAAGAAAAACCATACAAGACCAGTGCTCTACCACTGAGCTAAAGAGGTTCATGTTAGGTTTACTAGCAAGCCTGCATATTAGGTTAGAATTTTTGCTAACACTGCAATTATAAAGGAAATAAAATATCAGGTTACAGTTTATGCTAAAAACAGGTCTGAACCAGTAGAAAACAGGTCTGAACCTTGACCCCAGACGACCTAAGAATGACGTAATACTGTTTGGAGTTCATTGACCTCTCTTATCATGATTTATGCTAACATTGCGATTTTGAAGAAACTAAGGTACTAATTACAAGTATGTTAAACATATTTTTTATTTTTGTCCATATTCTGAACCTCAATAAATACGTATTTGCACCAGAAATTTGTTAACTAGAATCTGTTATTCAAGTTTGGATAACCATTTTGATTACACCCTGTATAAATATATGTATTCTTTGAATGTTTAGAACTTATGCGGTATTATGTATCAGAAAGAGCTATATACATGGAATACTCTGAGCTCGATAAACTACTAACCGATAGCAAAAAGGCCCCTTGATATCTGTGATTCGTACGTCTTTGCCATTATAATCAGTATTAAATTCCGCCTAGTATGAAACGTTTTCCTATTTAAAATTTAAATCGAGACACAAGTTGATAATAACGTTTGCTCGAAAGATGTCGAAAACACGTGACACCTTATGCGCGTAGTAGGTTGCTAACTAGCTGAGACATGTCGGTACTTGTTCATTCTTCGCTGATCTGTTGAAGTGTACGGAGGTGGTGCTTGCGAAGTTAAGAAGATGGGAAAATGGGCTGGTGGTCGACTTTCTTCCTCACGTTAGCGTGACAGGTACCGCTTTCATGCGGGAGAGTACAACCCTTGGCGTCTGTAATACCAGTCCTAATAAGATAAGGGTTGTCGCCTTCAAGGGGTATGTATAGATAACGCTTTCGTTTGTGCGCATACGTGCGAACATATTTTTGTGGAATTGAGTTGCCGGGGGCTTCCAACTAATTATTGTGAGGCCCCCCTATGGCTATCAAAGAACCGCCCCCACCCCATTACCTGCCTCTGCAGCCGCCCTCTGGACCCGTTTGCCGCTTTCCCTTAGCCAAACTGGTAAGTTTTTGTATTTTTTTTTAATTGTTTCAAGTCGCAAATTACTAATTATTTTATGAAAAATTATTTTATGTAGAAATTACGCCAAAACTGTACTTTACGTACTGTATGTAGAAAAATTATTAAAAATTAAATGTCATACTGTACTTTACTAAAAAGTAGAAAAATTACGAAATATTAAATATAGAAAAATTTAGTCTTATATTTAAAAAAGATTTACTCTTGCGCCTGAACCGGAGAATTCGGGGCAGCACTTTCAGATGCAAGATGACGTCAAACTGAACTTTAATAAAAAACAAAAGAATTATTTATTAAAAATTATTTATGTGAAAATTAAGTCAAAACTATACTTTACTAAAACTGTACTTTAATAAAAAATTACATATAGAAAAATTAAATATGGAAAAATTATGAAAAATGACGTCAAACTGTACTTTACTAAAAAAATAGTGGCAAAAAATTATTTTATGAAAAATAAAATCTGAATATTTTTAATGTAAAGAGTCAATAGTAATTTTTAATTGTAAGGAAAGACCCTATAACGTTCAATTATGTTCTAAGTCGCAACGGATCTGTTTAGTTTGAAACACTGCCGTCGAGATGTTTGAATTGCGCTAAGAGTATGGTACCGAACAATTATATTTTGAATTTGCCCTAACCACAAGACAGCCATTTTTATCGTTTCGATAGCCCGAAGGCCTTTCGCGTTCACGGGCGGATTTAAGTTTTTCGCGTGTGGCTGAAACCTTTTTTCGTTGGCAAGGAAAAATCCAATGATTACCCTTAGGTAATCGTTTAAGATAGACCCCTACACGACACGGGTACCGTATCAAGCCAGCATATTTAACTGTGTATTGAATCGGTACAGACGACGCGATCTGAAATGCAGAAAAATCTAGCAACTTACCCTTCGTATGCCTTGTTTCTTCATATCTCTGTCGTCCTGTTGTCTTGCTTTGAGCTTCATGCCTTTGTAGCCGAAATTCATGCCTTTCTGTCCTGGCTAGACTTTCAACTGCCTATAAAATTAATGCTTTAGAATTTTAGCCATCATTTTGTTGTCAAATAATTTGTAACTTTTTATAAAGACCCTGTAGCTATTGTTTTTGCTCAACTGTTAAAATATCACCCTGTATAATACTGGTTTTAAATAAAAAAAATTTAATCTGATTTTGGTTTTGATTTTTTATGATTCTAGTAAATTGCTTTATCTTTTTTCAATAAAGATTCGTCTAATTACCTATTGTTTAATTGTTTTTGGTTCATTTTTTCAGTTATTATAATAAAGCCCTGTATTTAATTTTCGGTTAGTTAACGTTTATTACGATTAAGTGATTTTTTCTGTATTAAATAAGCTGTTTTACCAGCTAAATTATAGTTTTTAGAATGTTAATATGTTTTGAGGATTTTTTTAGCTTGTTTTCCTGTTGAAATAAGCCAATATTTTTAATTATAAGTTTTCTTTACTATGAAAAATAATTATAGTTTAATATTAATGCTTTAAATATGATTTTATTATAAATAAGCTATTTTAACAGCTAATTATAGTTTTTAGAATACGTGGGCTGTGTATTAAAACTGAAAAGTAATCTGAAATGATGAAATTTAAAGCAACTTACCCTTCGTATGCCTTGTTTTTGGTTTCCACGTCTATGTCATTCTGTAGCCAAAACGCATGCCTTTCCAATGCTGCTCTCTCTCTCTCTGTCTTTCCGCTGTCTATAAAAATAATAATATATAATAATATAAAAATTAATTCTTTAGATTTTTAGCCACCATCTTGTTGTTAACTAATTTGTAACTTTTATAAAGGCCCTGTAGCTATTGTTTTTTCTCAACTGCTAAAATAACGGCCTGTATAATGGTGGTTTTAAATATAATTTTTCTTCGTTAGATAATAAACGTGTAAGTGAATTTGTTTAATATACTACTAATTTTGGTAGCTGGTTTGACTATTTTAGAATTTAATGCTAATATTTTTAGTTATAGAATTTTTTACTATGAAAAATAATTGTAGTTTAATATTAATGCTTTATATGATTTTATTATAAATAAGCTTTTTTAAGAGCTAATTATAGTTTTAGAATGGACTGTGTATTAAAAACTGAAAAGCAATCTGAAATGCTGAAATTCAAAGCAACTTACCCTTCGTATGCCTTGTTTTTGGTTTACATGTCTCTGTCGTCCTGTAGCCAAAATGCATGCCCTTGCAACGCTGCTCTCTTTCCCTGTGTCTTTCCGCTGTCTATAAAAATAATATAAAAAATTAATTCTTTAGATTTTTAGCCACCATCTTGTTGTTAACTAATTTGTAACTTTTATAAAGGCCCAGTAGCTATTGTTTTTTTATCAACTGCTAAAATAAGACCCTGTATAATGGTGGTTTTAAATAGAATTTTTCTTCATTAAATAATAAACGTGTAAGTGAATCTGTTTAATATACCACTAATTTTGGTAGCTGGTTTGACTCTTTTAGAATTTAATGCTAATATTTTTAGTTATAGAATATTTTACTATGAGAAGTAATTGCCGTTTAAGATTATAACTGCTATACAAAGCTACGTTTTTAATTGAAAATGTGCATATAGACTTACCTTTCTTTATCCAAAAGGATACACACAAAAAGCACCACTCACTATAATAGTCCGAGAAACTTTTAACAAAAAACAAGCAGAGCAAACACGTTGATTTTATGACTAATTATAAAATTGATTATTAGTAGTCTTAGCCAAGAAAAGCTGCATAGTGCAGTGACTGCAGTTGATATCGCCAGAACAGGCCACTGGCTGTTTCGCTAAGACAGCAAAAGCAGCTGTGCTAGCGTTTGTTGACTTAGTTTTCTTATTACACCTAAGCGGAATAATTTCTATTTCAATACAATTTGCTATTTAAAAGAATTTACCATTGGGCTTTAATATGAACATAGCACGGCATTATTAAGATTTAAGATGAAGAAGGATTGACCCTTTCTGTTCTATTTTAACAAACGTTCCTAAAGTAAATTCCAGTAAATATTTTTTAGCCGTAGTTTGTAATACTTAAATATACAGGCATATTTATTAGACCCGCGCTCCACTTGCAACGCCATCTACGGATACACGCTCGGCCGCGTTATAAACTACTATTGCGAAATGAAAATCGCGGCTACTGTCTACGTCACCGCTCGATCACGTTTGGGGCCCGCGGTGGCGAGCGAAGCCCTATACAATTTATGTATACCTACGCGGGGATACACGCGGAGGCCTACGCACAATACTCTTGTCTACGTGGGGAATCCTACATACATACATGGAGATACCTGCATGGGGCCTAGGGGCAAAGTCCTAGATGGGGCAAAGCCCTAGGCGGGACAAAGCCCTAGGTGGGGTCCTAGGAAGCACGCGTCTACGTGGTAGCCCTAGGGAGAACGCGCCTACGTGGGGGATTCTGCATACCTACTTGGAGATATCTACATGGGGGCCCGAGGGGCAAAGCCCTAAGTGGGGCAAAGCCCTAGTGACAACATTTTGAATTTCTCCGCAAAAAATGCTACGCTCTGATTGGCTGGCGGGGAAGGGGAGGGGAGAGGGAAAGGAGGAGTAGGGGTAAAATTCGTCAAAAACTGCTAATATGAACCTTCATAAGAAAATACATGGGATTTTGGCGTCGTATGAAGGTAGCCTATCTACTACCATAGTAGCCACATTCCTCCACAAGGCCTAAATTTCTGTAAAAACAATGGGATAGTTTTATTAAGCATGCCGCCTCACACCAGTCATAAATTGCAGCCCCTGGATGTATCTACTTATGGACCGTTCAAAACATATTTTAACACTGCATGTGACAATTACTTAGTAAATCATCCAGGTGAGACAATAACCTTAAAAAATATAGCAGAACTGGTGGGTATAGCTTTTGATCGTGCGTTCACTCCTACTAACATAAAAAATGGGTTTGAAAAAAGTGGATTACAACCTTTTAATCCACAAATATTTGGAGATGACGAATTTTTATGCTCGGAGGTGACTAATCGCCCAGAAATGATAAATGAGGAACCTGCTCCAACTGCATATCAACAACGCCTTGAGCGAACTCCTCCTGGCAATAACGAACTTCACATCACTGGACAATCTTCTGAGGAATGCAGAGCAACAGAATCCACAACTAACAGCAGCGCTGGTCCATCAGGCCTAAATTTAAAGAGCCCGGAAGAAATAAGACCTTTGCCAAAAGCGCCTCCGAGAAAATCAGTAAAACCACGATGTACGAAAAAATCAAAAATACTTACCGATACTCCTAATATAAAAGAAATAGAAGACGAAGTGGCAGCCAAACAACTTGGAAATCGACAGTCTGTAAAAAAGGCAATATCATTTGGTAAAGAAAATGCACCACCTACAAAATTAAAACAAGTAAAGCAGCGAAAAAGTTATGAGAAATGTGAATCCTCGGATACCAGCGAAGATGAATTGATTCAAACTTCTTCAAGTTCAGAGGTGACAGATATTGAGGACTTAATTATGGAACAAGAAGAAGAAAATAATTTTTCTCAAGGTCTTATCAAGAAATATGATTACGTGCTAGTTAAATTTAAGGTAAGCAGATATGAACGTCATTACGTGGGGTTGGTTGAAGAAATAATGGAAGAAGAACAATTCTACGTTAGTTTCATGAGACGGAAGAAGCCGGGATACTCTTTCGTATATCCTGATGTTGCAGACAAGTCTATTGTGCCCATTTCAGATATTATTAGATTACCTCCTCCTGTTTTCTCAGGAGGAACCGCCAGAATGCATCGAAAATTATCATTTTCAGTAAACTTTAATAAATATAGTAATGTTATGTAGATATTAGTATAATTACATTTAAAGGATGAGTTATTATCTTTATAAATAAATGTTTAAAATTTCGATTTTCCCTTATTTTTCAAAAAAATCTGAATTTTTCTTGCTCCTAAAATTGTGTGTATCAAGTCTCCTGGTATTCGTATCATCTCTCCCATAGCAAAGGAGAGATGATACATTTTCTACTTTTTTAAAAAATGTGTCTTATGGGGAAAGTTGTATCTGCTACTCAAAATGTTGGTGTAGAAGTTATAACCAAGACCATAAGCTTTCGCACAGATGTATCAGACCTTTTTTAAAGATGATATTAATATGCCTGTAACCTTTAATATGTTACGTGAATCAACCCTCCCCGGTCTCCCCTATATTGTATTTAAAAACTAATTTTTGTTTTAGATTTATTCTTTACGTTCGATAATATTGATTCTGATAAAGTTGTTACAGAATTAGATGCTGTACCAGTGTCAAAATATCCTAATACCCCAAGTTGCAATACTGTGATTACTCAACAAGAATCTATTGAATACCCTACTACTCCAAGTTTTAGTAGTAAAGAGATTACTCAACCGAAAAAAAATATTACCTCTTCTGCAGCTAAATCTTTGCAACAGAGGACAATTTTAGGTAATACCTATGTGTTACATAAGAACCAGTTTGATTTATTGTAGTTTGTATATTTAGTTGTGAAAAAACATTGTCTAACTATTTAGAATATATTAGATATATTTTTGTTTAACGGTTTATAGATATAACGGGATGTGTTCTTATATTGGGTCTTAATAAAGAACACTCTTTATCATTGCCGAGCTTTCAAAAACTTTTATGTTCTTCTTTGGGGCCGTAAACAGTTACTGTTTCAATGTTGACAAAACATTTACGAACACCCTAAGTGAATGGTAAATAGACGTATTTCTCTAGGAATATATTAGTAGAGCTCATTTGCAATTGATTTACCGACCTCTAAATGCCATTATCTTTTTTGAACTTTTATATGCCTTTTTTATTTCTGAAAAAATCCTGCCAACTACTAATTATGAAAAATTATAAATTTTTTCCCTATTTATGAAATGAAATGAAATGAATCTGTGACGAAATGTTTAGAACAAAATAGAATATCAGGGGCTTAAAGTATCATTAAAATTAATCAAATGAAATTACAAAAATTAAAATTGAACGAAAAATACTAGAATTTTGATAAAGGCATATTTACAGTTAAATCAATTGCTAATGAGCTCTACTAATACGTCCATAAAGGAATATATCTACATACCGTTTACCCATATATACTTATATAGGGTGTAACTTTAAGTGGGGGTCATTTTTCTAGGAGTAATAGTATTTATTGCGCTGAATACTAATCTGAATTATTTTTTATAAATTCAAAAAAATAGAGGAGTTATAGTTGATTTTTGAAATTGGAGTTAAAACCTTATTTATGCCACCACTTGCCCACTTGCTGCCGGTGCAACCATCAATACAAATAGATGAGACTTGACTTTGATCATGTTTTTCTTTACTGAAAACGGGATATTTTAGCGTAATAGCTGCATTGTGTTTTATTTCAGTGCAGTTTAAAGTATACTGCATTATTGTGTTTTATTTATCAGTATCAGGGGAATTAGTGAAGTGAAGTGTTTCATAACCTCAAAGTTCGAGGTAATGACGCTAGCTTGTCCAGCGGCGGGGTATCAGAAATATGAAAATAAGAATCTAAAAAAAATATCAGGTTTTATGATGAAAACTGATGACGTGATCCTAAGGATGAAAGGTAACCACAGTATAAATATGACCCCCACTTAAAGTTACACCGTGTATATTTATTTTTTTTGTTTGCTTGATTGGGTTTATTTAATTAATTTTTAATTCTTTTTCCACAGATGGCAAAAAATATTCTTACTTCAGTGAGTTATTTGGGATTTTCACTGAGATAATATATGTACAAATTTAAGTATAAACACATATTACGTATAAATATGAGCACAAATAAACGAAAAGTACATGATCCATGACCCTATCTTGGTATATTAGTACCTACTATGTATTTTGAAATACCTACATGAAATTAAATTGAAAAGTTTCAAAAATTTAAATGTACCTAAGTACCTGATTTGATCTCCTTGAATTTGTTTCTGCCAGGCCGTTAAAAGTAACAGTAAATGATNACAGATGTATCAGACCTTTTTTAAAGATGATATTAATATGCCTGTAACCTTTAATATGTTACGTGAATCAACCCTCCCCGGTCTCCCCTATATTGTATTTAAAAACTAATTTTTGTTTTAGATTTATTCTTTACGTTCGATAATATTGATTCTGATAAAGTTGTTACAGAATTAGATGCTGTACCAGTGTCAAAATATCCTAATACCCCAAGTTGCAATACTGTGATTACTCAACAAGAATCTATTGAATACCCTACTACTCCAAGTTTTAGTAGTAAAGAGATTACTCAACCGAAAAAAAATATTACCTCTTCTGCAGCTAAATCTTTGCAACAGAGGACAATTTTAGGTAATACCTATGTGTTACATAAGAACCAGTTTGATTTATTGTAGTTTGTATATTTAGTTGTGAAAAAACATTGTCTAACTATTTAGAATATATTAGATATATTTTTGTTTAACGGTTTATAGATATAACGGGATGTGTTCTTATATTGGGTCTTAATAAAGAACACTCTTTATCATTGCCGAGCTTTCAAAAACTTTTATGTTCTTCTTTGGGGCCGTAAACAGTTACTGTTTCAATGTTGACAAAACATTTACGAACACCCTAAGTGAATGGTAAATAGACGTATTTCTCTAGGAATATATTAGTAGAGCTCATTTGCAATTGATTTACCGACCTCTAAATGCCATTATCTTTTTTGAACTTTTATATGCCTTTTTTATTTCTGAAAAAATCCTGCCAACTACTAATTATGAAAAATTATAAATTTTTTCCCTATTTATGAAATGAAATGAAATGAATCTGTGACGAAATGTTTAGAACAAAATAGAATATCAGGGGCTTAAAGTATCATTAAAATTAATCAAATGAAATTACAAAAATTAAAATTGAACGAAAAATACTAGAATTTTGATAAAGGCATATTTACAGTTAAATCAATTGCTAATGAGCTCTACTAATACGTCCATAAAGGAATATATCTACATACCGTTTACCCATATATACTTATATAGGGTGTAACTTTAAGTGGGGGTCATTTTTCTAGGAGTAATAGTATTTATTGCGCTGAATACTAATCTGAATTATTTTTTATAAATTCAAAAAAATAGAGGAGTTATAGTTGATTTTTGAAATTGGAGTTAAAACCTTATTTATGCCACCACTTGCCCACTTGCTGCCGGTGCAACCATCAATACAAATAGATGAGACTTGACTTTGATCATGTTTTTCTTTACTGAAAACGGGATATTTTAGCGTAATAGCTGCATTGTGTTTTATTTCAGTGCAGTTTAAAGTATACTGCATTATTGTGTTTTATTTATCAGTATCAGGGGAATTAGTGAAGTGAAGTGTTTCATAACCTCAAAGTTCGAGGTAATGACGCTAGCTTGTCCAGCGGCGGGGTATCAGAAATATGAAAATAAGAATCTAAAAAAAATATCAGGTTTTATGATGAAAACTGATGACGTGATCCTAAGGATGAAAGGTAACCACAGTATAAATATGACCCCCACTTAAAGTTACACCGTGTATATTTATTTTTTTTGTTTGCTTGATTGGGTTTATTTAATTAATTTTTAATTCTTTTTCCACAGATGGCAAAAAATATTCTTACTTCAGTGAGTTATTTGGGATTTTCACTGAGATAATATATGTACAAATTTAAGTATAAACACATATTACGTATAAATATGAGCACAAATAAACGAAAAGTACATGATCCATGACCCTATCTTGGTATATTAGTACCTACTATGTATTTTGAAATACCTACATGAAATTAAATTGAAAAGTTTCAAAAATTTAAATGTACCTAAGTACCTGATTTGATCTCCTTGAATTTGTTTCTGCCAGGCCGTTAAAAGTAACAGTAAATGATCCTTAAGGGTTCTAACAAGGAATTCCTTTCCTGTAATACTTTTTACATTCATTTGGACTACTTTCCACTTTTCTGCATCTTGTAGAGGATTTTGCGAAACAACTTCGCGTAATAAACACAGATCTTCATCGGCAGTAAACCTTTGCCTTTTTATTGCTAACGCACTCATTGCGAAAATATATATTTGAAGATAAACTGAAATGTATTTGTGTATACAACCTAACCTAAGTAACCTTTCGTAACTCGAATTCACAGAAACATCACAGGCCATCGTCGGCTTTTCCGATATTTCTCGAAGCACTTTAGCGCAACTGATAAAGCATAACGCTATACATTCGTAAATTACACCAGGCGTTATCGTTATTACGGCAGCGCGAGAGCTGTATGCAACTGCGCATGCTTAGATGTCAACATACCGCATGCACTAATACAAGTTGTCGCTCCAATATCTCTCTAATGATGAAATTCATAATAATGAGTTAGTTCCAAGTTCACAAAACGAAGAAGAAGAAGAAAAAAAATCCGAAAGAAGTCATGGTAACTAGAAGAAACAACAAACAAGAGCAGGACGGTCAGTAAATCCACAACAACATTTAAACGAATACGAATTATATTCTGCATATTGTTTAATGACATGTGAGGAAGACCCTAAGTCTTACGAAGAAGCAATTAAGTCAAAAGATTGGTGCGATGCGATCAAAAAAGAAATTAGTACACACAAAAAGCAAAATACGTGGTGTGAATCTGAAATACCAATAGCAAAGAAACCGATAGAAACCAAATGGGTTTTTCGTACGAAAGAAGATGGTACTAAAAAGGCAAGAATTATAGCAAAAGGATTTCAAATAGAGGAGGAGTGTCGGCACACACGTTTAATTTTATTTTATTGCATTATCTGGCTGTGTTGAGCCAAAGATATTGAATATTCATTGTGTGATCTCCCAATTGAACTACCTAGATAGTAGAACTCATTAACATGACATATGTTGTATTGACAGTTTGTTAATTTTGAGATATATAATTCATTCCCGTGTAAAAATATACAGAATAAAGTGATAGTTTCATGTTAACTAGTGGTTTAAAAACAGAATTGATATAGTGGCGACCGTGACAGGACTCAAATAGAAGGAAAACGTATATTGGTAGTGTNGCCTCAACCATAGAGCCTCTCTGATGCCAAGAGCCAGAGCTATATACTCTGCTTCGGTTGTAGATTGTGCCACAACATTTTGTTTTTGACTTTTCCATGTAATCGGACTATTTGCAAGTATAAAAACGTAACCGCTGGTAGATTTTCTGGTGTCCACACAACCAGCATAGTCTGCATCGGTATAGCCCTTTATCTCAATTTTTGAAGTTTTTGAATACACAATTTTGTAGTATACCGTGTGTTTCAAATAACGGAAAATTCTTTTCACTGCGTGCCAATGTTCATCAGTCCAACTATTAAAGAATCGACTATCTTGATTAACTGCATATGTGATATCTGGACGACTTGTTGTAGCTAAGAACATTAGTGAGCCAACTGCCTCACGATATGGTAATGCTTTATTACAGTTCGATTTCTTATTACTTAATATTGATAAAGGTACATTAGGCTCTGCAGGAATCGTTAAAGGTTACTTCACTTCACTCATATTGAACTTGTTAAGTAGCTTTGTTATGTAAACATGCTGATGAATACTTATTGTCCCTGCATACAAATTTTGTTCATTCCAACAAACTGTATTTTATTACCGTTTAAATGTACAGTTATTTTAAACATTTGTTGTAAAGTCTTAATAAGTTCTTTAATTGCATTTTCTGAATTTGACATTAACAGGCCATCGTCCACATAAATGGCTAAATAAATTTCAGCATTATTGAAAATACCAACAAATACGCACTGATCTGTCTTTAATTGTCTGAATTCATATTTGTTAAGAAAAGTTACAAACTTACGGTTCCAGCATCTTGGGGACTGTTTTAATCCATATAAGCTCCTGTTTAACTTACAGACCAGATCCGGCTTCTTCTTATTCTCAAATCCAACAGGCTGCTTCATGTATACACGCTCCGTTAAGTCACCGTATAAGAATGCAGTCTGCACATCAAAGTTTGCAATTTTCAAGTCTTTTTCAGCTGCCAAAGCTAGTAATACTCGAACAGAATCATACCGCACAACCGGCGCGAAAGTGTCCTCGTAGTCCACACCTTTTTCTTGCATAAAGCCACGAGCAACAAGACGCGCTTTGTAACGTACTGGATTGCCTTCCTGGTCAGTCTTTATCCGAAACACCCATTTAATGTCTATCACTTTTACATTATCCGGTAATTTCACTAAGTCCCATGTGTTGTTGGTCTTTAAGTGCATCCATTTCTTGTTTCATTGCTTGATGCCACTTTTGAGAGTCCTCACTTTTTATAGCGTCTTCATAACTAGTAGGTTCAAAAATTGTACAGAAATTTGCACTTGTACCATAGTAATCAGGTTTTGCTAGCTGATTTCTGTCACGCAACTGTCTTTCACTTAAATTATCTTCTACTTCATTGCTAGGCTGAAAGTCTTCATCACTGTCCATTTCTTCTGTAACAGTCTGCGAAATCTCTGAACTATCTACACTATCGTCATCTTCTATTTCTTGTACTTCTTCTTGAACATTATTTTCTTCTAAAATTCCAAATTTTAGTATAACAGTGTCCTTCTTAATTGTCACAGTTTCATTCTCGTTAAACGTAACATTACAACTTATTTCAATTTTCCTTTTATCCGCATTCCAAAGTCTATAGTTTGACGAATAACCATCATATCCAACAAATAACAGTTTTTGACTTTTTGAGTCAAATTTCTTTCTAAATTGTGGTGGAATTGACATGTACGCTGTACTTCCAAATATTCTGATATGTTTTATGTCTGGTTTTCATCCAAACCTTCTTTCATAAGGATTCATATTTTCCACTTTGCTTGAAGCTGTCCTATTCAGTATATAAACAGCTGTATTGACTGCCTCTGACCATAATTCTTGTGGTACATTTTGGTACAGAAATGAACTTAACCTAACCAAAAGATATACTACTCCTGAAAACGAACATAAAAACATCAGCCAGATCAGTTGTAAACAAAGCAACTCGGTCGGCTTAAGGTCGATACACATTAGCGTACTTACCCGCTTACGTGGGATCGACGTTGCAGTAAAAACTTAGATATATATTATCAACATAGCGTTATTAACTTAACAAATTGTACTACCAGTGTATGCTAAACCAAATTTTTCTCGAAAATACTATACTTAGCTTATTACGAATATACTATATTTAACTTATCACGAATATATTATATTTACTTATCACGCGTGATTTACTAATTAAATTTAATTTACTGATACATCAGAATTTGAGCCTAAGTAGGGTTTAATATCCTTAACGTGCCAAATTCCTACCTGACACGACTCTAAATTCTCAAGCTCATAAACAGTATTCGAAATTTTCTTTCGAATAACGCAAAGGACATATTTCGATGCAAGTTTGGCCGAAAATTTATGGGAAGCATCCGACAGAACTTTATTTCTTCGCCATACCTTATCGCCAACTGCAAAACGTATATCTCCTTTTCTTAAATTATAACTTTTTACATTTCTCTCATAAGCTTTATGTAACCTCTTTCTAATTTCACTAAACACCTCAGACAAACCTGAAAATTCGGAAACATAAACCTGCCGATTTCCCGGAAGTAATTCCATATCTTTAGTTGAAGTGACTACTCCATAATATTGACCTGACAATGGGACATAACGAGCAAAATTGATAAAAGATGGAGAATACCCTGTAACCTGATGTTTGGCTGTATTTATAGCTTGTTGTATTTCGGGTAAATATTTATCCCAATCTTTATGTTTTTCTATATAACTTCTAACCGCAGTTCCAATGGTCTTATTGGTTCTTTCAACAAAATTTGCTTGTGGGTGATATCGCGCATTGAACCATATTTTTTGGACTTGATATTTATCGATTAAAGCTTTGAATTGTTTACCAGCAAATTGAGTGCCATTGTCGCATATTACAAATTTGGGAACTCCGAATACTTGGAAAACACGTTCTTCCATAAATTTCACAATGCTCGGCGCGTTAGCCGTGCGTAGGGGATGTAATAGGGTATATTTTGAAAACCAATCTGCTACTACTAATAAATGACTAAAACCTTTAGACGATCTAGGAAATGGACCCATAATATCGACCGCTATAATTTGCCAGGAAAAATCTACATGTTTTTCACTACCATAAGGACCTATACTAATCTTATTAGAACATTTTTGTGAACCACAAATCTTACAGGAACGTATGTATTTGAGAATATCTCGACGCATTTTAGGCCAATAATAAAGGTCTTGTACTCTACTTAAGGTCTTATAAAATCCAAAATGAGAACTAAGGGGTGGATCATGACAAGATTTAATTATGTCTAAACGTTGGGACTTTGGGACTAATAGCTTCCACCCGGACATATTTGTTTTTAGTGATAATTTAGAGGGCACATGTTTATAAACTAGATCTGCTTTGACCAACCAACCAGGATAGCTATCTGAAAATTTGAGAATTTTTTCCCTCATCTTCAAATAAAACGAATCTAACTTTTCAGTCAATATTTAATACATCTACCGATATAGTAATGGATCTGGATAGGGCATCGGGGACAACGTTATATTTTCCTTTCCTATGAATGACATCAAATGAATATTGCTGAAGTTTCAGGGACCAACGAGCTAATTTGCCTATGGGATTCTCCAGGTTTTTTAACCACAAAAGAACAGAATGTGTGAATCGGTCACTACAGTAAAATGTTGCCCTTCAATATAAAATCGAAACTTCTCGATACAAAAAATCATGGCTAAAAGTTCACGTTGTGTTATGGATAGGGCTCTTTCAGTTTTAGTCAAACTTCTACTTGCAAAAGCTATGACAGTTTCATTGCCATCTATTTCCTGCAAAATTAAACCGCCTAAACCAACATCAGAAGCATCGCACTGAATAATAAAAGGTCTCGAAAAATCTGGGGCTGATAAAATAGGTGTGGACACAAGAGCTTCCTTTAATTTAATAAAAGATGATTCTGCTTCTGCAGACCAATTGATAGATTATTTTTTTCTAACTTTACCTTTCAGAAGATCATTTAATGGTGCAATCAAAGAAGAAAAATGTGGGATAAACCGGCGATACCATGACGTCATACCGATAAATCTTTTAATTTCTGTAGTATTAGTGGGTCTAGGATAATTAATCATACTTGAAATTTTATCAGGATCAGTTCTCAAACCATCTTCATCAACAACAAAACCAAGATATTTCAATAATTTTTTAAAGAATTCACATTTATTCAGGTTTACTGTCAAATTGGCATTTTTTTAAAACATCCCTAACTTTGCCTAGTAATTTAATATGATCATCCAAAGTGGCAGACGTAACTATAATATCATCTAGGTAAACAAATATGTTAGGTTCATATTTAGGTCCAAAAACCGCATCCATTAGACGCTGTTGAGTTTGAGCGCTATTAATTAAACCAAAAGAAACGCGAGTAAAATGAAATAAACCGCGACCCGGTACGGCAAATGCAGTTTTTTCCCTTGAGTCTTTTGTTAAAGGTATCTGCCAGAAAGCTTTTTTCAAATCTATCGAACTAACATACTTAGTACCACGTAACATGCTTAAAATTCTGTCTACTCTATTAAATGGATATGCATCAGGTTTAGTAACTCGATTTAAATGACGACCATCAAAAGTGAAACGATACTCTAACGATTTCTTTTTTACCAATATTACAGGTGAACACCATGGACTTTGAGAAGGTTCTACTACTCCTAACTTGAGCATCTCGTCTAGTTCTGCATTCAAAATATTTAACATAAACGGAGACATAGGGTATTGTTTGATTTTAAATGGTTTTGAGTTCCCAGTATCAATGTCCAAAGAAATTCTATGTGTACAACCTAATCTGGTATCTGAGGAAATATCTTTAAATGATTCTATTACTGCATCTATTTGTTGTTGTTGGTCAACGGTAAATTTATAGTGATTTGATAACGTATTACTCATTCCAACCTTATTCTTATCTATTTCACAAATTTCACCATCTTGAATATTTATTGTAAAAGAATTTTCCCATTCTACATTCTGTTTTTCTAAGATTTCATTAGTTAATTTGAAGCGCCTAACAGTTTGCTTGGATTGGAAATGGTACGGTTTTCCAACCCTCGTAAAGCGTTTTTTTGAGCACGGGCAAGTCTTAATAGTCATTCCTGGGTTTCCACATTTAAAACAAAACCTTTTTCAGAAGAGATAGAAACTATGATTTGCTAAGTTACAATGCCAACAATTTAAACTTTTATTAGTGCTTATATTTGACTGATTCTGATTAATTACTGACATATCTCTACTATCATTTTCCCTATTATATTTCCTGTTTTATTTGTTTAAAATTTTTATTATCACGTGAAAATGTTCTAGTAACTGACTGGTCTTGTATGTCATGTCTAGAATCTTTACTAGTACTAGCATAAGATAGCTCAGGCTCTAATGAACAATGTGTTGTTGGTGGTCGATAATTATTTTTCACAGAGTTCGCCTCATCAATTTTTTTACAATAATTAACTAATTCAATTATTGAATTAATAGGTATCAGAGCTAGCTGACTAATATAATGAGGTAACAAATTTTTTCTCATATATTTTAATTTAGTTACTTCTGGAACAAATTTATTTACTCGACTGAATACTGACTGCATAATAGCTACGTAGATATTAATAGACTCATGGCGACGTTGAGTTATGTTTCTTATTTCATTCCAAATTTGATCATCATAATCGCTAGATAAAAATTCATTAATTAGTAAATTGACTAAAGCATCCCAATCAGATATTGAATTTCTAACAGATCTAAACCATACCAGAGCATTACTGCTAAACAAATCGCAAGTACTAGCAAAAGTTCATCTTTATTAACATTGCGTGAAGCGCAAAGTTCATCCACTCTTTCCAAGAAAGATTTAACACTACTATTTTTTTCACCATTAAATTTAAGATTCCATTTGTAAACAGGTACANCTCAACACGATTTCTTCAGACAAAAAACTATTTCGGTCAGAGAAAGTTAAACAGAAATTCGGGAACAAATGTACAGATGAGCGGACAGCAACTGCCGCTGGACTTGTTAATTGTGATATTACTACCAAATGCACCTTTTGTGAAGGTACGCACGAAACTGGAAACTGTTTTAAGTTCAGAAAACATTCTTTAGAAGAAAAGAAGAGCATTCTTTCAAAAAGGGGAGCATGTTTTAGATGCCTAAAGATGGGACACTTGGCAAGAAAATGCCATGCACAAGTGAACTGCATGGTATGCAACAAATCACACGTTACGATGATGTGTCCAGAAATACTGGCTAACAAAGCGAAAAATGAGGCTTCTTTGATAGCAGAAGAGGAAAAAGAAAAAAATCTACTGAACAAGCGCTATCGTGCCAAACTTCCTCGCATGTTTTTATGCAAACAATTAGAGTAACCATAAGCAATGGTTCTGCTTCAAAAGAAATTCGAGCCTTGATGGATACGGGATGGCAGCGATCATATATCTTGAAGGACACCGCTAAAGAACTAGGTTATGTTCCATTTAAAACAGTAACAATCACTCATGCTTTGTTTGGAGGACAGAAAACAGAGGAGAAATCTCATAATTGTTATAAAATTAGAATCGGCGATAACAATTATAATTGCACCATGGAAATGTTGGATCAAAATCATATTTGTAGCAGTATCCAGCCAATACATTTCGGTGAGTGGATTGAAGAATTGAAGGCGAAAAATATTCATTTGAGCGATGTAGGCAGTCAGGGACCTATAGAGGTGTTACTCGGAGCCGATGTAAATGGAAAATTATATACTGGCCGTAGACACTTGTTGAAATCCGGACTAGTCGCTGTAGACACCTTGTTGGGTTGGACTTTAATGGGGAAAGTTCCTAATGCGGAGAGAAGTACGAATTTAGTAAGCATGTCCATGTTAGTCAAAGATGCGCCTATTTCCAACTTATGGGCACTGGATGTGTTAGGTATTACCGATCCGGCTGAGACGAAAAACAGACAGGAATTGGCTTTAGCGGCAAAGGAAATGTTCCAGCAAACGGTTAGAGTTAATGAGATGGGCAGATATGAAGTACGACTTCCATGGTTAGAAGGTCATGCCCCGTTGTCGAGAAATTACTATGTTGCGAGAAGAAGATTACATTCGACTACAAAAAAGTTGAAAAGGAACCACATATTGGAATCATATGACCATGTTTTCCAAGAATGGCTTCAGGAAGGAATCATAGAAGAGGTACCCAATAACGAGTTAGGAAACGAAGCTGCTCACTATTTACCACATAGAGCCGTAATCAAAGAAAACAGCACTACGAAGATACGGCCTGTGTTCGATGCATCTTCATGTGAAAAAGGAAAACCTTCACTGAACAGTTGTTTAGAAACTGGACCCAATTTGATAGAATCTATCCCTTCAATACTGTTGAGATTCAGATTGTATAGTTTTGGAGTCATATCTGTAGAAAGTCTTTCTGCAGATCAGCTTGAGACCACAAACGTGTGGTATTTGGTATAAGCAGCAGTCCATTTCTTCTTGGTGCAACTATTGAACATCATCTTGCCTTATGTAGAAAAAAATCCAACAGAACTGGTACATTTTACTCCCCAGAAACAATAGATAAATTGTCTGAAAGCTTCTACGTCGACAATTGTGTTACGAGCCTGGAAGACGAAGCTTCATTGAACCGCTTTATAAGTGAGTCCATCGCTGTTATGAACGAAGGCAGTTTTGATCTCAGAGGGTGGGAGTACACACAAGGAAAAGATGCCTCAACGGAAGTTGAGCCTATATATGTGCTTGGATTGTCTTGGTATCCGAACAACGATGTGTTAGCGATCACTAAAAATTGCATCGAAGCGAGCTCTGGGGATCGAACGATAACCAAAAGACAGATTCTTTCGATGGCACAGAAGGTTTTCGACCCTATTGGCTTCACTTGTCCTACATCTTTATACCCCAAACTATTATTACAGAAAACATGGAAGCAAAAGCTAGATTGGGACGATCCTGTAGATGAAGAACTTAAACATGATTTTTGTGCGTGGAATAAAGAGCTCGATTTGTTGACATCCATCAGAATACCTAGATGTATTAAGTGGGGACTAGGAAATAATAGAAGATTTAGCTTACATGTACTCTGTGACGCGAGCAAAGATGCATACGCAGCAGTAATTTATTTGAGAATAAAAAATCCTGACCGAGTTTATGTAAATTTGTTGACGGCCAAAGCTAGAGTAGCTCCTTTAAAGAAAACAACAATTCCGCGATTGGAATTGTTAGCAGCCACGATTGGAGCTAGACTCTTCCATAGTGTTAGAGCTGAATTTAAACGAGACATGGAATGTTATTTTTGGTGAGACTCATCCACTGTGATATCATGGATACGGCGAGCGGAGGAGTGGTCAACATTTATTTGGAACCGAGTCCAAGAGATCAGATCGTTAACTTCAGTAGATTCTTGGAGACATGTATCAGGTACACAAAATCCTGCCGATCTCCCATCAAGAGGATGTTCTGCTAGACAATTGGTTGAGTCAAAATGGTGGGAGGGACCTCATTGGCTGTACTTAGAATCAGACATGTGGCCTAGCTGTCCCATGGTATGTGACGAAGAAGAGATTAACCAAGAGCGAAAGAAAAGACTTGTCACGTCGTTGGTTAACACTGACACTACAGATTGGCATCTTGGTTATTTTTCTAAATACAGTATGGCGTAATTAAGTCTTTAATTGTTAGATTACCATACTTTATTTGTTTTTATGCGCCGGCAGCTCATTTATGGCTAGGTTGTGGGTAAAGTAAAAGTGCTAATTCACATCAAGTAGGGAATAAATATATTATGTAATCTAAGGGTTATTTCTAGGGGTGCCAATCACTTTTAAATAAGTAAACAAATATTGATGAAAGTGATAAATGGCAATATCAAAAATACAGATTTTTTTTTTATCTATTTANACTATACCATAAATATATATACTACGAGGTATATACGAAAGAGAGAACTTAGAGAACTTCTTGAAATAATATATATAAATAATATACCCAGCTAATCAAAATTTTGAGGCCATAAATTTATATATTGTCAGTCAGTCGTTATCAGATGCCATATTGCCTTATCTATAAAATGTTAACAGAACTATACAGTTTTAATTTCCAACACCAGTTCCGCTTTATTTTATTTTTATTAATTTTCTGCTTCCTTACCAAGGCCTGCAATCTCACTCACCAATATTTTTAAATTTATAAGATTTTCTATTTAAAAAACAATAAATTTTACCAAAATTTACCCCCTCTCTTGATAGAGAATTAAAAGTTTTATACACTATGACAAATATGCATTTACCACGTTTTGGGCGCTATTTTGTATGGCGTAATTAAGTCTTTAATTGTTAGATTACCATACTTTATTTGTTTTTATGCGCCGGCAGCTCATTTATGGCTAGGTTGTGGGTAAAGTAAAAGTGTTAATTCACATCAAGTAGGGAATAAATATATTATGTAATCTAAGGGTTATTTCTAGGGTCGCCAATCACTTTTAAATTAGTAAACAAATATTAATTAAAGTGATAAATGTCAATATCAAAAATATAGATGTTTTTTTATCTATTTAAAGTGTAACATTGGTGAGTTGAGGTAGGTACAGACATCACGAAAGTAAACTAGAAAACATAAAATTTAAAAACAGTTTTATTAGAAACTATTCAAACTGAAAAATGGCTACACTAATACTTGATGTAATGAAGTAAAGTAATGGATATGAAATATACCTTGTAAATTAATCTACAAAAATGCATTAAAGTTAATACTACATTTAATAAGTATACCTATATAATAAGACAAAAAAAAGGTGAGGTTAACGAAGCATTCAATACGTAGATTTTTGTGTTGAATAATTGTAAAATAATATCTATTATAACGGTGTCAAAATAATGGATTATTTGTGATCACAAGTACCTTACATAATGAAATAATTTTAAATGCTGACGGTTAGAATATACACATTCATACATAAATATACCTCATAATCAGACATCCAGTATTTAGGCAAATTTAAATATTGTTACGTCATGTGAACAAAATAGGTTTAAAATTTGGCATGGGAATCAAAATCTTGTGGTTATTCATAAAATAAAACCTGACTTATCCACGTGGTCCAATCCGCAAGCTAAAATGGCGGCTCCATGGTCCCAGAAATGGCTCTGACAAATAGACTAATGACATCAGATCGGCCGAAATGCCAATACGTCTAGGAAGTCTATGTAGTGGAAAACCACGGGGAAGACGCAGCAAACAGGCTTGGTGTAGACAACGGGGATCGTGTAGGTGTGGAGTACTCCCAGGGCGACACGTGCTGATTACATAACCAGGTGTAAAACCTGGTCGGAGGGACTCGAACGCGGTACACACCTACTCCTAACTTACTTGCCCTGTGGATATTTAAACCACGGTATACCTAACTGCAATAATAAAAAAGATCGGCAATTATACTTACGGAGCAACCTCCGGCGAGTTGACAGTTTTTAGTTAACTATTAGGAAAGCTATTGGATGCTGGTGATGTAATGTACGATGTACAGTTCAAAATATCGGCATCGAGGCTACTCTAATAATTCTGTTGCAATTTTACTACGGCACAGGTTGAATGAACGATTTCACGTGCTTATTTCTGACCCGCGTATCAATAAGTTCTACCCGTTCATCTGTTTCTTTTTCGAATTTAATATTCGCCCTGCTCCGCGTGTAGCGCGCACGACCGGACTTTGGTTGTTATAAAAACTAGACATCTGATTGTGTTCCTACACGATACAGGATGGTATAAAATTTCCTAGCCAAGGATACTGGGACACAACAATAAATATGTATTTTATTAAGGTGTCTTATTTGAATGCTACACCCCCTCTCTCTTTTAAAAAAATGTATATCCATATATACAAATTCTATACCTGATTAATTTAATAAGTTTTACCTTACTTATTGCAAATATACTATAAAAAGAACCTAAGGCTACTAACTAATATGAATTCACTAAATAGTAATAATAATTGTGTTTACTTAGGTAGGAAGTGACGGTAAAGAAAAACGATGTCGAACGGTTGATTGTTTAATAATAATATGCAGGTTATGACAACAACANCAAGGATTGCTGACTACCGAGGAAATTGAAGAGGCTGAGACATTTATTCTGAAGTTAATTCAAGCTGAAGCTTTTCCTGATATTAATGACAAACGAATCAGTACCTTAAATCCATTTTATGACCAGTTTAGATTGATTCGTCTAAAGTCAAGAATATCTCAAAGAAAAGATATAAAGGACTTTTGCTATCCGATATTGCTACCCTCAAAAATCATGTGGTAAATGTGTTAATTTCTGACTCTCATATAAATTCTTGCCACATCGGAACACAAGGTCTTTTAAGTCTCATGCGAGAAAAATATTGGATACTTGGAGGAAGAAGAACCATACGGTCGGTAATAAACAAATGCTCGATTTGCAGACGGCACAGTTCGAAACAGGAGGTCCCACAAAGCGCCTACACCGGCCGCAATTGCGGTCGGGGTAGACGACGGATGGGGCCCACCTACGAAGGCTGTCCAGGCCTACACGAGATGAGGCAGGATAAAGATCCCTCGATCCCAAATCATTGAGGCCAATTTCTAGCCATAGAATAATGGCGCAGTTCGAAACACTTTGAAGAAAACCCTTCAGTTTTACCTGTGGATAGAGTGAAAGACGCCGCGGTGTTTGAGGTGACGGGCATTGATTTTGCAGGACCACTTTATTTGAAAACGGGTAAAAAGGCCTGGATTTGCTTATTCACATGTGCGGTGTATCGTGCTGTACACCTGGAACTTACTACATCTCTTTCTACTTCAGAATTTGTGCAAGTTCTTCGGAGATTTATCGCAAGACGAGGGAGACCGAGACTCATTTATAGCGATAATGCTACCAACTTTGTTGGCGTGGAAAATTGTTTCGAAAAATTAAACTGGGACATCATCAATGATTTTAGTGCTGCTCAACGTATTAACTGGCGTTTCAACCCTCCTCTGCTCCATGATGGGGAGGATTTTGGGAAAGACTCATTGAAATCCTTAAGCAACTGCTACGTAAAGTTTTGCAACGCGCTTCTTTATCATATGAAGAATTATTGACTATTATTTGTGACTGCGAAACTATTGTGAACTCCAGACCTCTTACATATGTATCTGATGAACCTTCCGAATTGGTGCCTTTGACTCCTAATATGTTTTTACAAAATATAATAGAATGCGGAGTTCCTGATTGTGATGGCGTGGACAGAGACTCTTTGAAGCGACGTATCGCATATAGACAAAAGCTACGAGACGCACTACGTGCACGTTTTCGTAGTGAATACTTGGGACAACTAAAGCTCGCGAATAATAAAGCACCTTCGAGACCTATTTTTTTAAATGAAGTAATTCTTGTTGGAAACGATAAAACGAAGAGATTGGACTGGCCATTAGGACGAGTTATCGAATTAATCACTGGTAGAGATGGTAAAATTCGTCTTGTTCGTCTTCAAACCGCTTGTGGCCAACTTATACGCACGATACAAAGATTATACTCTCTGGAGGTAATAGATCAAGAGATTCCTGCCAATCAAAAATATGAAGAAGCTAGTGCTAGTGCGGGAGTGAAAACCAAAAGCAGAGTACCCGAAAACATCTCCAGAGAAAGTGCGGGAGTGAAAAGCAAAGTACTTAGAAGTGATAAAGATGAATCCATCAAACTTAAATTTAGTCGAAGTGGACGTATATTAAGACCTCCTAAAAGGTTCCCTTAATGAGATTTATGTTACATGTGCCTTTATTTCTTGTGAGTCACATTATTTAATTTCACCTAATGTTACTCAGGTGGGAGTATGTCGGCACACACGTTTAATTTTATTTTATTGCATTATCTGGCTGTGTTGAGTCAAAGATATTGAATATTCATTGTGTGTGTTGTAAAAGTAAAAACTAAGTTTTTGTACCACTGTCTTTATTCCTGTTTCTGTTTAGTTAGTGTTCTGTGACAATGTAACTATTAAGTTGGCAGAACATGTTATCCGAGATACCCGAGATAGGTGTGTCGCAAGAATATCCTTGGGTGTGTTGTGTGTAATATTTGACAAATAAGAATGTCTTCAACTTTTACATCGTAAATTGTAAGATTTCCCACTAAACACGAAACGTAAATGAAACGTTGCAAATGAGCTGTTTTACTAAACATTTGACACATTAGGGGTTTACGAAAAATATATCTGACCAACTGATCCGAGCGCTGCTTACTCTGGTCAGAGTGCTCTTTTAAATTGGCTATTTTCGTAAGCACCTAGTAGAAACCGATCTAACCTAACCTCTATCACTATTTACATGCAATAATTCTACAAATAAATGTGAAAAGTGGTACCTGTAATAATGTTCATCTACATCTACCATATCTAAATTGTTATTTAACATATTGCCAATTTTAATTTTTTTTCTACACAAGACAACTGAAGAGAACGAAACGAAGTTCATGTTTCATTCAACAGTCAACAAAACAATTTTTCTTTGTAACTTAACGAAACATCTGTTTTTAATTTTTTTATTATACCTGTAAACAACACGCATGCGCAAATTTCAGATCATTCTTTAATCTGACGAATAAGCAAGGGCGACTAGAGCGCTCAGATTTTCTATATCTGAGCATTGAGGTTGCATTTTCGTAATGGGATCTAATCATCAGAGTGAATATTCGTAAGGCATTTTCTTGTTCCGACCTTTCCGATACAATTATCGTAAACCCCTATTAACTACAAACGTGTCTGTTTCATTACAGAAATGTAGAAAACTTATTTAGTGAAACATAGCCGAAATGTTACAATTGAAGAGAGTTTGAAACATTACTCGAAACATTTCCTTTCGATCTCGGAAACAACAGACGAACAACCCTTTGCTATTTTTGCTTATCTTATGGAACATTCGGCATTAGTTAAATTTTGCTCTCAATCCCCAATCCCTCTCAAGCGTTAGTTCATTTGCCTTTGTTATACAAAGACATAATCAGAAAAAAATGTGGTAGCATATTTATAACACAAGTCTAGAAAAAATGTATGTTCGTGACTTGCGTAGACTGCGCGTAACAGCCCGAGTTTATTTGTTTCCCGTGTGTCATTTCAATTCGTATTATGTTAGGTTAGGTTTGCGGTTTGTCGGTTTGCTTGGTTTCGTTG
>NW_019417000.1:4151-8653 GCF_000390285.2 Anoplophora glabripennis | reverse complement strand
CAAACAAAACACGACCACAAACACCAAACACGCGCCCCCCGACACCTACACCCTCCACAAGCGCCCTACAAAATACCCCACCACACACACAAAAACAGACAGACAAAACCAAACAAGTCCCCCCGGTAATCTTGCGAAAGCAAGAGCGGTGGACGCAAGTACAAAAAATACTCAACAACACTTAACATTAACTACACAAAAGCCAAACTCACTAAAGACGGTATAGCCATATACCCAAACACACCAAATGACCATAGACTATTGACAAAGACACTGACAGGCAAAGGCGAGGAGTACCACACCTTCACCCTCAGCGAAGAAATAACGGGTGGTGATACGCGGAATATCTGCGGGTGTTTCGCCAAGTGAGATCCAACTCGACCTCGCAAGACAAGGGTTCCCCGGCGCAATAGTGCACCGCATGGCGAGCCGTCAAAATAAACAGGAAATGCCCCTGGTCCTAGTTCAGGCCCCACAGGACCAGGAGGACATCCTGAAGGTAACCCGCTGCTGCTCGCTCGTGGTTCGAGTAGAGCTGCAGCGAAAGCAGCGGGTTGCCACACAGTGCCACCGGTGCCAGCGGTTCGGCCACGGCCAGACCCGGTGCACAGCTGAGCCAAAGTGCGTAAAATGTGGCGAAAACCACAGCACGCACGTATGCAAAAAGGCCAAAGACACGCCCGCCAGGTGTGCAAATTGCGCTGGGCCACACCCCGCCAGCTATATGGGGTGCCCCAAAGCTAAAAACACAAAAACACAAAACACAAACAGACATACGACACAAAACACTACACAAACACACAGACAACCCCTCCTACCCACCCCAAACACAACCCCGGGACTCACATATGCTGACATAACCAGAAAAACACAAAACACACAAAAACACAAACACAACACCTCACCACACGCACACACAGACACGACACCCTCCCAACCGGGCGCGGCGGCCCTGATTGACGCAACAAAGCGTCTTCAGGACTTCTGCGTCCAGCTGACGACCATGGTGTCGAATATGCAAAAATTATTCGACTTCTAATGGCTCGTCGGCCCTCCCAACCCTCCTCGCTGAGAATTTCGTCCTGGAACCTTGACGGGTTCCGGGCCAAAAAAACGGAACTCGTGGACATCTTGAACCGTCTAAACATAGACGTTATGGCTGTCCAGGAGACCTACCTCAGCGAGGCATCCCGTACCTCCATCCCTGACTATGACATATACAGACATGACAGAAACCGTAACGGGGGTGGTGTTGCACTCATAGTAAAGAAGTGCATCGACCACTATCCGCTGCAGCGGCTCCAAACTCAAAACACAGAGGCCGTGGCGATAGCGGTGAGATCGCTACGGCATGGAGACGTTGCGGTGGTGTCCTGTTACCACCCACCCAGACTACCACTACTTGACAATGACTTAGACAAAATCCTTTCCTGGCCCCAGACAATTGCCATCGGGGACTTCAACGCGAAGTCCCCCATATGGCACAGCGGGACGACGACCACAAGAGGTCGCGTCCTGCTGAATTACCAAGACAGACACGACGACTTGACTATACTCGGACCGACAGAACCGACACATTACGGACCCGTAGGACGCCCCGACGTTATCGACATTGCCCTCTTAAAATCTATACCGTTAAATGCCCAAATATCCACCCAATACGAAGGGTCTTCCGCCCACAATCCAATATTTCTGGATCTGGGGCGAAGACAGAGATATGAAGGCACCTTCACGAGGAGGTTCACTGACTGGGAGCGTTTCCGAACAGTAATGCAAGGAAACATGGCGCTCCCAGTCATCGAAACCACCCATGATCTGGAGGCGGCAATCCTCTCCCTTGAGACTGACATTAAAAACGCCCTGACTCAGACTACGACGGAGACTATTGTCCCCCGACTGACAAACCCCCGGGGCACCCTCCCCGATGACATAAAAAACTTAATACGTGACAGACGACGTGCGAAACGGCTTGCCACCCGCACCCGCCTCCCCCGACACAGACATGACTTAAACGTACTTAACAGACGGGTGAAGGCGGCTCTGGATGAACTGGCCCAGGATAACTGGGCTAGGCACCTGGAGTCGCTGGATCCACAAGACAACAGCCTCTGGAAAACGCAGAGGGCCCTGCGACAGACCGCTCGCCGTAAAATTCCTCCAATCCACGGTAGTGTGGGGGTGGTTTACACGAACCAGGAAAAGGCCGAGGCTTTCGCCGATAGCCTGGAACTGCAGTGTAGACTGCCTCAGCTGCCCGACGAAGACGAGGAATTCGAGATAGTGGCTGAGCGCGCGGCCCGACGCGTCGACAGAGAGCCAGACAATGACATAATCCCCCCCGCAACACCTGACGAACTAAGACTGACAATACGCAGACTTAAAAACAGAAAAGCCCCCGGACCCGACAATATACATAACACGACACTTAAACGACTACCACACAAGGGCCTCATGGCCCTACTAAACATAACAAACGCGACACTCAGACTAAGACACTTCCCTACCCGCTGGAAAACAGCAAACATAATCCTTATCCCAAAACCCAACAAAGATCACACCATCCCATCCAACTACCGGCCCATTAGCCTGCTCCCGGCTATGAGCAAAGTGGTAGAAAAAATTATCCTAACCCGTCTAAGAACCCACTCCCAAGAACTGCAAGTCATTCCAGACGAGCAGTTCGCCTTCCGACCCAATCACTCCACTGAACTCCAAATCCTTCGCCTTACCGAGCACATCACGGCGGCCTTCAACAGGGGACAGTACACTGGTGCTGTCTTCCTGGACGTCGCAAAGGCCTTCGATACGGTTTGGCATGAAGGCCTACTGATGAAAATGCTCACCAACCAATATCCCATATCCTTTACCAAACTCATAAAATCCTACCTACACCACCGAAAATTCCGCATCCAAATCCAAGATTCCCTTTCCACCACCCGTCCCATGGAGGCCGGTGTCCCCCAGGGCACCGTCCTGTCCCCACACCTATACACCATTTACAACTCCGACATCCCACATCCCCCCAACACCAACATATACTTATACGCCGACGACCTGACAATCACATCCCAATCCGTAGATCCTAGATATTCCGTCTCCCTCCTCCAAAACTCCTTAGACCAACTTGAAACCTGGTGCAACAGGTGGAAAGTCAAAATTAATCCCAACAAAAGTTCGGCTATCCTTTTTACCAAACGAAAAATCCCACAAAACCTCGACAGACTGACACTATCCCAGGAACCTATCTCCTGGAATCGACAAACACGATACCTGGGCGTGACGATGGACCAGCGTCTCACGTGGAAACCGCACATCGTGGAGACGGTGGCGCGAGCGAAGACCACCAGGGCTAGGCTCTATCCCTTACTCAAAGGTGGAAACACCCTCAGTTTAAGTAATAAGCGAACGCTTATAAAGGTGGTACTTCAACCGCAGCTAACCTACGCCTCCACGGCGTGGGGTCACGCGGCAAAAAGCCACTTAAAGTCATTACAGTTTGTGGAAAACATAGCCCTCCGCAGGGCCACCGACGCGCCCTGGTACGTAAAAAACTCTGACATATTACGAGACCTACAATACACAAACGCTACACAGACAATAAGACAAAACGCGGAGAAACGGTTTGACGTAGCCAGACTACGATGGAGGTGATATAACGATAAGGAGGTCCCACAAAGCGCCTACACCGGCCGCATTTGCGGTCGGGGTAGACGATGGATGGGGCCCACCTACGAAGGCTGTTCAGGCCTACACGAGATGAGGCAGGATAAAGAGGGATAATCCCCCTCGATCCCAAATCATTGAGGCCAATTTCTAGCCATGGAATAATGGCGCGTTGTTCTTCATCTTTACTTTGACGCTATTTTGTGATAATTTGTAGTGTGTGCAGTTGTGGTTATTGTAAGGTACATATAAAATAATGAATATTGATGCAAAATGTTTTAAACGATATGTGTAGAGATTTCCAATTTTGCGTCACATCTACCTAAATATAGTTATACCCACTACCTATTACAGACAAGAGGACAAGGGACAAGAACCAAGAAAATGGAACAACGTTTCGATATAATTTGAAGAGCAACTACTTAATCAGTGAGAACTATTTGAAATATGGATGAATCAAGTGAAATAGAGTTATTTATTTTATATTTTGTACAAATGTTTATATTTGTTTATGTGTATAGGCATGCTTAAATAAAAGAGTTTAGGTATACCTACAGATATTTACTTTGTCAAGATATCATTTTGTATCCTTATTTCTGCTGTATAATTTATTATTATTAAAAGGATATATGTAATATTGACCATGCGTAGAAGAAATTATAACTTTATATTATTTTTCAGTAATGTTATTTGTTTTTCATGTACCTACCATTTCAACATTCATAATCATAACTAACTTTTTCTAATTATCAGTTCGTCATTGTTACCATATTCATGATGGTCTCAACATTAGAAAATTTCCATTTCAGAAGCGTATTTGAACAATATAAAATGTGTAG